>NC_136347.1:1945328-2035328 GCF_964198595.1 Lampetra fluviatilis | reverse complement strand
GTGTGGGTGTGTGTGTGGGGGTGTGGGTGTGGGGGTGTGGGTGTGTGGGGGGGTGTGGGTGGGTGGGTGTGGGTGTGTGTGTGGGTGGGTGTGGGTGTGTGTGTGTGTGGGTGGGTGTGTGTGTGTGGGTGGGTGTGTGTGTGTGGGTGGGGGTGTGTGGGTGGGTGGGTGGGTGTGGGTGGGTGGGGGTGTGTGGGTGTGGGTGGGTGGGGGTGGGTGGGGGTGGGTGTGGGTGGGTGGGGGTGTGTGGGTGTGGGTGGGTGGGGGTGTGTGGGTGTGGGTGGGTGGGGGTGTGTGGGTGTGGGTGGGTGGGGGTGTGTGGGTGTGGGTGGGTGGGGGTGTGTGGGTGTGGGTGGGTGGGGGTGTGTGGGTGTGGGTGGGTGGGGGTGTGTGGGTGTGGGTGGGTGGGGGTGTGTGGGTGTGTGTGGGTGTGTGGGTGGGTGGGTGTGTGGGTGGGTGGGTGTGTGGGTGGGTGTGTGGGGGTGTGGGTGGGGGTGTGTGGGTGGGTGGGTGTGTGGGTGGGTGGAGGTGTGTTTGTGGGTGGGTGGGTGGGTGTGTGTGTGTGTGGGTGGGTGTGTGGGTGTGGGTGGGGGTGTGGGTGTGGGTGTGGGTGGGGGTGTGTGTGGGGGTGGGGGTGTGTGGGTGGGTGGGTGTGTGTGTGGAGGTGGGTGGGTGGGTGGGTGGGTGTGTGTGGGTGGGTGGAGGTGTGTGTGTGTGGGTGGGTGTGGGTGGAGGTGTGTGTGTGTGGGTGGGTGTGTGTGTGTGTGTGTGTGGGGGTGTGTGTGTGGGTGGGTGTGGGTGGGTGGAGGTGTGTGTGTGTGGGTGGGTGTGGGTGGGTGTGGGTGTGTGTGGGTGGGTGTGTGTGTGTGTGTGTGGGGGTGTGTGTGTGGGTGGGTGTGGGTGGGTGGAGGTGTGTGTGTGTGGGTGGGTGTGGGTGGGTGTGGGTGTGTGGACACGTGCACAGAGGGGCGCAGTCGGGCAGCACTCATCCTCAACGTCTCTAAACCCTCACAGGTGTGTGGGTGTGGGTGGGTGGGTGTGTGGGTGTGTGGGTGTAGGTGTGTGTGTGTGGGTGGGTGTGTGTGTATGGGTGGGTGGGTGTGTGGGTGGGTGTGGGTGGGTGTGGGTGGGTGGGTGGGTGGGTGTGTGGGTGTGTGGGTGGAGGTGTGTGTGTGTGTGTGTGGGTGGGTGGGTGTGTGTGGGTGTGTGTGTGTGTGTGGGTGTGTGTGGGTGGGTGGGTGTGTGTGTGTGTGTGGGTGGGTGGGTGTGTGTGTGTGTACATGTTGTGTGTGTGCATGTGTGTACATGTTGCTTGTGTGTGTGAGTACATGTTGTGTGTGTGTGTGTGCTTGTGTGTGTGTGTGTACACCTTGTGTGTGCGTGTGTACACGTTGTGTGTGTGTGTACGTGTGTGTACACACACACACAACACTTGCCCCTACAGCCTGTTAAGGCTACACGGGGGATCATTGTTTGTATGTGTACATGTTGGTGTGTGTGTGTGTACACGTTGTGTGTGTGTGTGTACACGTTGTGTGTGTGTGTGTACACGTTGTGTGTGTGTGTGTACACGTTGTGTGTGTGTGTGTGTGTACATGTTGGTGTGTGTGTGTGTGTGTACACGTTGTGTGTGTGTGTACACGTTGTGTGTGTGTGTACACGTTGTGTGTGTGTGTACACGTTGTGTGTGTGTGTGTACACGTTGTGTGTGTGTGTGTACACGTTGTGTGTGTGTGTGTGTGTACATGTTGGTGTGTGTGTGTGTGTGTACACGTTGTGTGTGTGTGTACACGTTGTGTGTGTGTGTACACGTTGTGTGTGTGTGTACACGTTGTGTGTGTGTGTGTACACGTTGTGTGTGTGTGTACACGTTGTGTGTGTGTACATGTTGTGTGTGTACACACACCCAACACTTTCCCCTACAGCCTGTTAAGGCTACACGGGGGATCTTTGTGTGTGTGTGTACATGTGTGTGTGTGTACATGTGTGTGTGTGTACATGTGTGTGTGTGTACATGTTGCTTGTGTGTGTGTGTGCTTGTGTGTGTACATGTTGTGTGTGTGTGTGTACATGTTGTGTGTGTGCATGTGTGTGTGTATATGTTGTGTGTGTGTGTGTGTACACGTTGTGTGTGTGTACGTGTGTGTACACACACACACAACACTTGCCCCTACAGCCTGTCAAGGCTACACACGGCGGATCTTTGTGTGTATGTGTACATGTTGTGTGTGTGCTTGTGTGTGTGTGTGTACACGTTGTGTGTGTGTACATGTTGTGTGTGTGCATGTGTGTATATGTTGTGTGTGTGTGTGTACACATTGTGTGTGTGTGCATGTGTGTCTACACACACACACACACTTGCCCCTACAGCCTGTCAAGGCTACACACGGCGCATCTTTGTGTGTCTATTCCAACCTTTCCTACCCACGCACCCCCAGGACGACAACAACAACAACGACAACGACGACGACGACGACGAAGACAAGATCGCGTACAGCCAGTACCCCCGTCCCGGCCTTCACCCCGGCCCCAACTCCGACCTCCCCTCCCTGGCCGACATCCGCGTGATGGGCTACTCTGCGCGCACCCGGCACTACCGCTACTCCGCCTGGGTGCCCTTCGACCCGCGCTCCTTCAGGGGCGACTTCTCGAGGCCTGTCGCCCGCGAGTTCTACTTGCTAGGCCGCGACCCCGGGGAGGATCGCAACCTTGCCGGCGCGGCGGGCTACGGGGGCGGCAAGGGTGGACCGCTGGGGGAGGAGGAGGTGGAGGAGGTGGACCTTGAGGAGGTGGAGGTGGTGGAGGAGGAGGTGATGGTGGTGAAGCACGCTGGAGCCATGAAGAGGTTGGCTGCCAGAGTCGCGCGCAAGTTTGGCGCCGTTAATTGAGGTGTTTGAGGAAGCTCTCACGGTGGTGGTGGTGGCGGTGGTGGCGGCGGTGGTGGCGGTGGTGGTGGTGGTGACGGTGACTGTGGTGGTGACTGTGGTGGTGACGGTGACTGTGACGGTGACTGTGATGGTGATTGTGGTGGTGATTGTGGTGGTGATTATGGTGGTGATTGTGGTGATAGTGGTGATAGTGGTGATTGTGGTGAATGTGCCGGGCACTGTGTGTGTGTGTGTGTGACCCACACACACACACACACAGACACACACAGTGACACACACAGTGACACACACAGTGACACACACACACACAGTGACACACACACACTGTGACACACAGTGACACACAGTGACACACACACACACAGTGACACACACACACAGTGACACACACACACAGTGACACACACACAGTGACACACACACACACAGTGACACACACACACACAGTGCCCAGCATCCTTCACAGGTGCCGCTTGCTAACAGCACTTGCCCCGACAGCCTGTCACAGGCTACATGGGGCTCTGTGCCTTTGGTGGTTACGGTGGTGTTGGTGGTGGTTACGGTGGTGTTGGTGGTGGTTACGGTGGTGTTGGTGGTGGTTACGGTGGTGTTGGTGGTGGTTACGGTGGTGTTGGTGGTGGTTACGGTGGTGTTGGTGGTGGTTACGGTGGTGTTGGTGGTGGTTACGGTGGTGTTGGTGGTGGTGGGGAGTGGTGGTGCAGCGGTTGGCGCTACGAATTCCGCCCACGGCGGTGGTGCAGCGGTTGGCGCTACGAATTCCGCCCACGGCCACCGCCCAGCGGTTCGCGATTGATCTGAACCGCTCGCGAGCCCTCCCCTAGGTCCACTCGGCCTCAAATTAGTACCAGCTGCTGCGGTGTCTACTCAACATCGCCCCCGGGGAGACAAAGGCGGCCGGGCGTGGTGCTGGCCACCATCCCACCCCTCCCCACCCCTCCACTCCTCCAGCGCCCAGAGGATTCCATCGGCGCTTGACAACGTCACTCGCTCCGACAGTGTCTGCCGAGGCTGCACGAGGGCGGAGAGATTTTGTGTCTCTTGGTACATTTGCACTTGACGGTGTCTGCCGGTTTTTGTTATTTATGTCCGTGTCCATGAGCTCCTTAAAAGATTTGAAGGTTAACGTTGTAGCAGTGTGTGTGCGTGTGTGTGTGCGTGTGTGTGTGTGTGTGCGTGCGCGTGTGTGCGCGTGCGTGTGTGTGTGTGTGCGCGTGCGCGTGTGTGTGTGTGTGTGTGCGCGTGTGCGTGCGTGTGCGTGTGTGTGCGTGTGTGTGCGTGTGCGTGCGTGTGCGTGCGTGCGTGTGCGCGTGCGTGCGTGTGCGCGTGTGTGTGCGCGCGTGTGTGTGCGTGTGTGTGTGTGCGTGCGTGCGTGTGTGTGCGTGCGTGTGCGCGTGTGCGTGTGCGTGCGTGTGTGTGTGGGAGCTGTTTCGTGTCGATTAGAAGCTTTCGCGACCGCAGGGATTCATCTTCTTGGTTCTTTCGGTAAAGTCGCCATGTAGAAGGGAAATAATAAAATAATAAAACATAATAAAATACAATTCTCACGACGTTTCGACTGCAACGCAAGCAATCATCATCAGGCGTTAAACCCACAGCAAGAACAGTGGCGTTTTTTGTGTTAATGTCAGCACCACGGACAATGACTTGGCAGTCAACTCTAGATTAGAAGTTTTCGTGACTGCAAGGATTCATCTTCTTTGTGGTTTTTTTCGGTAAAGTCACCACAGAGGTAAAAAAAATCTAATAAATGAAAACAACTTCTTGGTTCTTTCGGTAAAGCCACCACGTAGAAGGGAAATAATAAAATAAAACAATTCTTACGACGTTTCGGCCACAACGCAAGCAGCCGTCCTCAGGTAAAGAACGGGTCTGTCGGAAAGACAGCGTCATTCACATCATCATCATTAACATCATCAACATCATCATCATTAACATCAACATCATCTTTTGTTTTTCGGATTTAAATCTTTCGTGACTGCAGGGATTCATCTTCTTGGTTCTTTCGGTAAAGTCACGTAGAAGGGAAATAATAAAAATTAAACAAAATAATTCTCACGACGTTTCGGCCACAACGCAAGCAGCCGTCCTCAGGTAAAGAACGGGTCTGTCGGAAAGACAGCGTCTGAATGAGCACCACCAAGCTTGGCAGCGCATATTTATTTCCCTTTGATGCTGCTAATCCTACATAACGCACGGCCATAATATGACTTTGAGACCCCCCACCCACCTACGCATTCCACAAGTAGTGACGAATCCCATATCTGCATTTCCCATAAATATTACTAAATGCCTCTTGATATGCAAATTGCTTTGTCAAGGCGCCCTTCCTCCCCTAACCCAGCAGCTTAAATATACGCTGCCAAGCTTGGTGGTGCTCATTCAGACGCTGTCTTTCCGACAGACCTGTTCTTCACCTGAGGACGGCCGCTTGCGTTGTGGCCGAAACGTCGTGAGAATTGTATTTGATGATGTTTTATTATTTTATTATTTCCCTTCATCGCGACTTTACCGAAAGAACCAAGAAGATGGGCAGCCGTGCTTCGTCGGAGGTGGGGAGACTGCTTCACACTACGAAGAACCTGGGTTCGAGCCCTGGGTCTGGGTTCTTAATGGCCGTGTCAGAGACACTGAACCACTATCACTCAGAACCTGGGTTCGAGCCCTGGGTCTGGGTTCCTAATGGCCGTGTCAGAGACACTGAACCACTAAGAACCTGGGTTCGAGCCCTGGGTCTGGGTTCGTGATGGCCGTGTCAGAGACGCTGAACCACTAAGAACCTGGGTTCGAGCCCTGGGTCTGGGTTCCTAATGGCCGTGTCAGAGACGCTGAAACACTCACTAAGAACCTGGGTTCGAGCCCTGGGTCTGGGTTCCTAATGGCCGTGTCAGAGACGCTGAGACACTCACTAAGAACCTGGGTTCGAGCCCTGGGTCTGGGTTCCTAATGGCCGTGTCAGAGACGCTGAGACACTCACACTCAGAACCTGGGTTCGAGCCCTGGGTCTGGGTTCCTAATGGCCGTGTCAGAGACGCTGAGACACTCACTAAGAACCTGGGTTCGAGCCCTGGGTCTGGGTTCCTAATGGCCGTGTCAGAGACGCTGAACCACTAAGAACCTGGATTCGAGCCCTGGGTCTGGGTTCCTAATGGCCGTGTCAGAGACGCTGAGACACTCACTAAGAACCTGGGTTCGAGCCCTGGGTCTGGGTTCCTAATGGCCGGGTCAGAGACACTGAACCACTAAGAACCTGGGTTCGAGCCCTGGGTCTGGGTTCCTAATGGCCGTGTCAGAGACGCTGAACCACTAAGAACCTGGGTTCGAGCCCTGGGTCTGGGTTCCTAATGGCCGTGTCAGAGATGCTGAGACACTCACTAAGATCCTGGGTTCGAGCCCTGGGTCTGGGTTCCTAATGGCCGTGTCAGAGACGCTGAGACACTCACACTCAGAACCTGGGTTCGAGCCCTGGGTCTGGGTTCCTAATGGCCGTGTCAGAGACGCTGAGACACTCACTAAGAACCTGGGTTCGAGCCCTGGGTCTGGGTTCCTAATGGCCGTGTCAGAGACACTGAACCACTCACACTCAGAACCTGGGTTCGAGCCCTGGGTCTGGGTTCCTAATGGCCGTGTCAGAGACACTGAACCACTCACACTCAGAACCTGGGTTCGAGCCCTGGGTCTGGGTTCCTAATGGCCGTGTCAGAGACACTGAACCACTCACACTCAGAACCTGGGTTCGAGCCCTGGGTCTGGGTTCCTAATGGCCGTGTCAGAGACGCTGAACCACTCACACTCAGAACCTGGGTTCGAGCCCTGGGTCTGGGTTCCTAATGGCCGTGTCAGAGACACTGAACCACTCACACTCAGAACCTGGGTTCGAGCCCTGGGTCTGGGTTCCTAATGGCCGTGTCAGAGACACTGAACCACTCACACTCAGAACCTGGGTTCGAGCCCTGGGTCTGGGTTCCTAATGGCCGTGTCAGAGACGCTGAACCACTCACACTCAGAACCTGGGTTCGAGCCCTGGGTCTGGGTTTCTAATGGCCGTGTCAGAGACACTGAACCACTCACACTCAGAACCTGGGTTCGAGCCCTGGGTCTGGGTTCCTAATGGCCGTGTCAGAGACGCTGAAACACACACACTCAGAACCTGGGTTCGAGCCCTGGGTCTGGGTTCCTAATGGCCGTGTCAGAGACACTGAACCACTCACACTCAGAACCTGGGTTCGAGCCCTGGGTCTGGGTTCCTAATGGCCGTGTCAGAGACGCTGAACCACTCACACTCAGAACCTGGGTTCGAGCCCTGGGTCTGGGTTCCTAATGGCCGTGTCAGAGACACTGAACCACTCACACTCAGAACCTGGGTTCGAGCCCTGGGTCTGGGTTCCTAATGGCCGTGTCAGAGACGCTGAGACACTCACACTCAGAACCTGGGTTCGAGCCCTGGGTCTGGGTTCCTAATGGCCGTGTCAGAGACGCTGAGACACTCACTAAGATCCTGGGTTCGAGCCCTGGGTCTGGGTTCCTAATGGCCGTGTCAGAGACGCTGAGACACTCACACTCAGAACCTGGGTTCGAGCCCTGGGTCTGGGTTCCTAATGGCCGTGTCAGAGACGCTGAGACACTCACTAAGAACCTGGGTTCGAGCCCTGGGTCTGGGTTCCTAATGGCCGTGTCAGAGACACTGAACCACTCACACTCAGAACCTGGGTTCGAGCCCTGGGTCTGGGTTCCTAATGGCCGTGTCAGAGACACTGAACCACTCACACTCAGAACCTGGGTTCGAGCCCTGGGTCTGGGTTCCTAATGGCCGTGTCAGAGACACTGAACCACTCACACTCAGAACCTGGGTTCGAGCCCTGGGTCTGGGTTCCTAATGGCCGTGTCAGAGACGCTGAACCACTCACACTCAGAACCTGGGTTCGAGCCCTGGGTCTGGGTTCCTAATGGCCGTGTCAGAGACGCTGAACCACTCACACTCAGAACCTGGGTTCGAGCCCTGGGTCTGGGTTCCTAATGGCCGTGTCAGAGACACTGAACCACTCACACTCAGAACCTGGGTTCGAGCCCTGGGTCTGGGTTCCTAATGGCCGTGTCAGAGACACTGAACCACTCACACTCAGAACCTGGGTTCGAGCCCTGGGTCTGGGTTCCTAATGGCCGTGTCAGAGACGCTGAACCACTCACACTCAGAACCTGGGTTCGAGCCCTGGGTCTGGGTTCCTAATGGCCGTGTCAGAGACACTGAACCACTCACACTCAGAACCTGGGTTCGAGCCCTGGGTCTGGGTTCCTAATGGCCGTGTCAGAGACGCTGAAACACACACACTCAGAACCTGGGTTCGAGCCCTGGGTCTGGGTTCCTAATGGCCGTGTCAGAGACACTGAACCACTCACACTCAGAACCTGGGTTCGAGCCCTGGGTCTGGGTTCCTAATGGCCGTGTCAGAGACGCTGAACCACTCACACTCAGAACCTGGGTTCGAGCCCTGGGTCTGGGTTCCTAATGGCCGTGTCAGAGACACTGAACCACTCACACTCAGAACCTGGGTTCGAGCCCTGGGTCTGGGTTCCTAATGGCCGTGTCAGAGACGCTGAGACACTCACACTCAGAACCTGGGTTCGAGCCCTGGGTCTGGGTTCCTAATGGCCGTGTCAGAGACGCTGAGACACTCACTAAGATCCTGGGTTCGAGCCCTGGGTCTGGGTTCCTAATGGCCGTGTCAGAGACGCTGAGACACTCACACTCAGAACCTGGGTTCGAGCCCTGGGTCTGGGTTCCTAATGGCCGTGTCAGAGACGCTGAGACACTCACTAAGAACCTGGGTTCGAGCCCTGGGTCTGGGTTCCTAATGGCCGTGTCAGAGACACTGAACCACTCACACTCAGAACCTGGGTTCGAGCCCTGGGTCTGGGTTCCTAATGGCCGTGTCAGAGACACTGAACCACTCACACTCAGAACCTGGGTTCGAGCCCTGGGTCTGGGTTCCTAATGGCCGTGTCAGAGACACTGAACCACTCACACTCAGAACCTGGGTTCGAGCCCTGGGTCTGGGTTCCTAATGGCCGTGTCAGAGACGCTGAACCACTCACACTCAGAACCTGGGTTCGAGCCCTGGGTCTGGGTTCCTAATGGCCGTGTCAGAGACGCTGAACCACTCACACTCAGAACCTGGGTTCGAGCCCTGGGTCTGGGTTCCTAATGGCCGTGTCAGAGACACTGAACCACTCACACTCAGAACCTGGGTTCGAGCCCTGGGTCTGGGTTCCTAATGGCCGTGTCAGAGACACTGAACCACTCACACTCAGAACCTGGGTTCGAGCCCTGGGTCTGGGTTCCTAATGGCCGTGTCAGAGACGCTGAACCACTCACACTCAGAACCTGGGTTCGAGCCCTGGGTCTGGGTTCCTAATGGCCGTGTCAGAGACGCTGAGACACACACACTCAGAACCTGGGTTCGAGCCCTGGGTCTGGGTTCCTAATGGCCGTGTCAGAGACGCTGAGACACACACACTCAGAACCTGGGTTCGAGCCCTGGGTCTGGGTTCCTAATGGCCGTGTCAGAGACACTGAGACACTCACACTCAGAACCTGGGTTCGAGCCCTGGGTCTGGGTTCGTGATGGCCGTGTCAGAGACACTGAACCACTAAGAACCTGGGTTCGAGCCCTGGGTCTGGGTTCCTAATGGCCGTGTCAGAGACGCTGAACCACTCACACTCAGAACCTGGGTTCGAGCCCTGGGTCTGAGTTCCTAATGGCCGTGTCAGAGACACTGAACCACTAAGAACCTGGGTTCGAGCCCTGGGTCTGGGTTCGTGATGGCCGGGTCAGAGACGCTGAACCACTCACACTCAGAACCTGGGTTCGAGCCCTGGGTCTGGGTTCGTGATGGCCGTGTCAGACGCTGAGACACACACACTCAGAACCTGGGTTCGAGCCCTGGGTCTGGGTTCTTAATGGCCGTGTCAGAGACACTGAACCACTAAGAACCTGGGTTCGAGCCCTGGGTCTGGGTTCCTAATGGCCGTGTCAGAGACACTGAACCACTAAGAACCTGGGTTCGAGCCCTGGGTCTGGGTTCCTTATGGCCGTGTCAGAGACGCTGAGACACACACACTCAGAACCTGGGTTCGAGCCCTGGGTCTGGGCGTCTCTCTCACCTCCCACTCGCTCCGTCAGTCACTTTGTCGCTACTTAAAGAAATAAAAAAATAAAAACACATTGTCCTGCGGAGGGAGCTGGTGTAGGAACACGTTGGGTTGCTCGGTCAATGGCCTGCAGAGTCAACGGCCAGGGCAACGTGGTGTATTCCGCAAATAAGCCCGACTGTGAGGGCGGGCACAAGCCGGCGTGAGTAGGTTGAACGTTGAGTTTTATAAGGGCACCACGGGGTGACCAGCCCCTCCCCTCCCACCCCCACCCTCCCCTCCCCACCCAGCCCCCACCCCTCCCCACGACCTCCTGTGCACCAGGCGAGGTAGTCAACATCTCTCAGGGTCTGGGATTGAACCCACGACCTCATGTCCAACCAATGGGCGTGGACATGACCAACCAATGGGCGTGGACATGACCAACCAATGGACGTGGTCATGACCAACCAATGGACGTGGTCATGACCAACCAATGGACGTGGTCATGACCAACCAATGGACGTGGACATGACCAACCAATGGACGTGGTCATGACCAACCAATGGACGTGGTCATGACCAACCAATGGACGTGGACATGACCAACCAATGGACGTGGACATGACCAACCAATGGACGTGGTCATGACCAACCAATGGACGTGGACATGACCAACCAATGGACGTGGACATGACCAACCAATGGACGTGGTCATGACCAACCAATGGACGTGGACATGACCAACCAATGGACGTGGTCATGACCAACCAATGGACGTGGACATGACCAACCAATGGGCGTGGTCATGACCAACCAATGGACGTGGTCATGACCAACCAATGGACGTGGACATGACCAACCAATGGACGTGGTCATGACCAACCAATGGACGTGGTCATGACCAACCAATGGACGTGGACATGACCAACCAATGGGCGTGGTCATGACCAACCAATGGACGTGGTCATGACCAACCAATGGGCGTGGTCATGACCAACCAATGGACGTGGTCATGACCAACCAATGGACGTGGTCATGACCAACCAATGGGCGTGGACATGACCAACCAATGGACGTGGACATGACCAACCAATGGACGTGGTCATGACCAACCAATGGGCGTGGTCATGACCAACCAATGGATGTGGTCATGTCCAACCAATGGGCGTGGTCATGACCAACCAATGGGCGTGGTCATGACCAACCAATGGGCGTGGTCATGACCAACCAATGGACGTGGTCATGACCAACCAATGGGCGTGGTCATGACCAACCAATGGACGTGGTCATGACCAACCAATGGACGTGGTCATGACCAACCAATGGACGTGGTCATGACCAACCAATGGACGTGGTCATGACCAACCAATGGACGTGGTCATGACCAACCAATGGGCGTGGTCATGACCAACCAATGGACGTGGTCATGACCAACCAATGGGCGTGGTCATGACCAACCAATGGACGTGGTCATGTCCAACCAATGGACGTGGTCATGACCAACCAATGGGCGTGGTCATGACCAACCAATGGGCGTGGCCATGACCAACCAATGGGCGTGGCCATGACCAACCAATGGGCGTGGACATGTCCAACCAATGGGCGTGGACATGTCCAACCAATGGACGTGGACATGACCAACAAATGGACGTGGACATGACCAACCAATGGACGTGGACATGTCCAACCAATGGGCGTGGACATGTCCAACCAATGGGCGTGGACATGTCCAACCAATGGACGTGGACATGTCCAACCAATGGGCGTGGACATGTCCAACCAATGGACGTGGTCATGACCAACCAATGGGCGTGGTCATGACCAACCAATGGACGTGGTCATGACCAACCAATGGGCGTGGTCATGACCAACCAATGGACGTGGTCATGTCCAACCAATGGACGTGGTCATGACCAACCAATGGGCGTGGTCATGACCAACCAATGGGCGTGGCCATGACCAACCAATGGGCGTGGACATGTCCAACCAATGGGCGTGGACATGTCCAACCAATGGACGTGGACATGACCAACAAATGGACGTGGACATGACCAACCAATGGACGTGGACATGTCCAACCAATGGGCGTGGACATGTCCAACCAATGGGCGTGGACATGTCCAACCAATGGGCGTGGACATGTCCAACCAATGGACGTGGTCATGACAAACCAATGGACGTGGACATGACCAACCAATGGACGTGGTCATGACCAACCAATGGACGTGGACATGACCAACCAATGGACGTGGTCATGACCAACCAATGGACGTGGTCATGTCCAACCAATGGACGTGGACATGACCAACCAATGGACGTGGTCATGACCAACCAATGGACGTGGTCATGTCCAACCAATGGACGTGGTCATGTCCAACCAATGGACGTGGACATGACCAACCAATGGACGTGGTCATGACCAACCAATGGACGTGGACATGACCAACCAATGGGCGTGGTCATGACCAACCAATGGACGTGGTCATGACCAACCAATGGGCGTGGTCATGACCAACCAATGGACGTGGTCATGACCAACCAATGGACGTGGTCATGACCAACCAATGGGCGTGGACATGACCAACCAATGGACGTGGACATGACCAACCAATGGACGTGGTCATGACCAACCAATGGGCGTGGTCATGACCAACCAATGGATGTGGTCATGTCCAACCAATGGGCGTGGTCATGACCAACCAATGGGCGTGGTCATGACCAACCAATGGGCGTGGTCATGACCAACCAATGGACGTGGTCATGACCAACCAATGGGCGTGGTCATGACCAACCAATGGACGTGGTCATGACCAACCAATGGACGTGGTCATGACCAACCAATGGACGTGGTCATGACCAACCAATGGGCGTGGTCATGACCAACCAATGGACGTGGTCATGACCAACCAATGGGCGTGGTCATGACCAACCAATGGACGTGGTCATGTCCAACCAATGGACGTGGTCATGACCAACCAATGGGCGTGGTCATGACCAACCAATGGGCGTGGCCATGACCAACCAATGGGCGTGGACATGTCCAACCAATGGGCGTGGACATGTCCAACCAATGGACGTGGACATGACCAACAAATGGACGTGGACATGACCAACCAATGGACGTGGACATGACCAACCAATGGACGTGGTCATGACCAACCAATGGACGTGGACATGACCAACCAATGGACGTGGTCATGACCAACCAATGGACGTGGACATGACCAACCAATGGACGTGGACATGACCAACCAATGGACGTGGTCATGACCAACCAATGGACGTGGACATGACCAACCAATGGACGTGGTCATGACCAACCAATGGACGTGGACATGACCAACCAATGGGCGTGGTCATGACCAACCAATGGACGTGGTCATGACCAACCAATGGACGTGGACATGACCAACCAATGGACGTGGTCATGACCAACCAATGGACGTGGTCATGACCAACCAATGGACGTGGACATGACCAACCAATGGGCGTGGTCATGACCAACCAATGGACGTGGTCATGACCAACCAATGGGCGTGGTCATGACCAACCAATGGACGTGGTCATGACCAACCAATGGACGTGGTCATGACCAACCAATGGGCGTGGACATGACCAACCAATGGACGTGGACATGACCAACCAATGGACGTGGTCATGACCAACCAATGGGCGTGGTCATGACCAACCAATGGATGTGGTCATGTCCAACCAATGGGCGTGGTCATGACCAACCAATGGGCGTGGTCATGACCAACCAATGGGCGTGGTCATGACCAACCAATGGACGTGGTCATGACCAACCAATGGGCGTGGTCATGACCAACCAATGGACGTGGTCATGACCAACCAATGGACGTGGTCATGACCAACCAATGGACGTGGTCATGACCAACCAATGGGCGTGGTCATGACCAACCAATGGACGTGGTCATGACCAACCAATGGGCGTGGTCATGACCAACCAATGGACGTGGTCATGTCCAACCAATGGACGTGGTCATGACCAACCAATGGGCGTGGTCATGACCAACCAATGGGCGTGGCCATGACCAACCAATGGGCGTGGACATGTCCAACCAATGGGCGTGGACATGTCCAACCAATGGACGTGGACATGACCAACCAATGGACGTGGTCATGACCAACCAATGGACGTGGTCATGTCCAACCAATGGACGTGGTCATGTCCAACCAATGGACGTGGACATGACCAACCAATGGACGTGGTCATGACCAACCAATGGACGTGGACATGACCAACCAATGGGCGTGGTCATGACCAACCAATGGACGTGGTCATGACCAACCAATGGGCGTGGTCATGACCAACCAATGGACGTGGTCATGACCAACCAATGGACGTGGTCATGACCAACCAATGGGCGTGGACATGACCAACCAATGGACGTGGACATGACCAACCAATGGACGTGGTCATGACCAACCAATGGGCGTGGTCATGACCAACCAATGGATGTGGTCATGTCCAACCAATGGGCGTGGTCATGACCAACCAATGGGCGTGGTCATGACCAACCAATGGGCGTGGTCATGACCAACCAATGGACGTGGTCATGACCAACCAATGGGCGTGGTCATGACCAACCAATGGACGTGGTCATGACCAACCAATGGACGTGGTCATGACCAACCAATGGACGTGGTCATGACCAACCAATGGGCGTGGTCATGACCAACCAATGGACGTGGTCATGACCAACCAATGGACGTGGTCATGACCAACCAATGGACGTGGTCATGACCAACCAATGGGCGTGGTCATGACCAACCAATGGACGTGGTCATGACCAACCAATGGGCGTGGTCATGACCAACCAATGGACGTGGTCATGTCCAACCAATGGACGTGGTCATGACCAACCAATGGGCGTGGTCATGACCAACCAATGGGCGTGGCCATGACCAACCAATGGACGTGGTCATGACCAACCAATGGACGTGGTCATGACCAACCAATGGGCGTGGTCATGACCAACCAATGGACGTGGTCATGACCAACCAATGGGCGTGGTCATGACCAACCAATGGACGTGGTCATGTCCAACCAATGGACGTGGTCATGACCAACCAATGGGCGTGGTCATGACCAACCAATGGGCGTGGCCATGACCAACCAATGGGCGTGGACATGTCCAACCAATGGGCGTGGACATGTCCAACCAATGGACGTGGACATGACCAACAAATGGACGTGGACATGACCAACCAATGGACGTGGACATGTCCAACCAATGGGCGTGGACATGTCCAACCAATGGGCGTGGACATGTCCAACCAATGGGCGTGGACATGTCCAACCAATGGACGTGGACATGACCAACAAATGGACGTGGACATGACCAACCAATGGACGTGGACATGTCCAACCAATGGACGTGGCCATGACCAACCAATGGACGTGGACATGACCAACCAATGGACGTGGCCATGACCAACCAATGGGCGTGGACATGTCCAACCAATGGACGTGGACATGTCCAACCAATGGGCGTGGCCATGACCAACCAATGGACGTGGACATGACCAACCAATGGACGTGGCCATGACCAACCAATGGGCGTGGACATGTCCAACCAATGGACGTGGACATGTCCAACCAATGGGCGTGGACATGACCAACCAATGGACGTGGACATGACCAACCAATGGACGTGGACATGACCAACCAATGGGCGTGGACATGTCCAACCAATGGACGTGGACATGTCCAACCAATGGGCGTGGACATGACCAACCAATGGACGTGGCCATGACCAACCAATGGACGTGGACATGACCAACCAATGGACGTGGACATGTCCAACCAATGGACGTGGACATGACCAACCAATGGACGTGGACATGTCCAACCAATGGGCGTGGCCATGTCCAACCAATGGGAGTGGACATGACCAACCAATGGACGTGGTCATGACCAACCAATGGACGTGGACATGTCCAACCAATGGGCGTGGCCATGTCCAACCAATGGGCGTGGCCATGTCCAACCAATGGGAGTGGACATGACTAACCAATGGGCGTGGACATGTCCAACCAATGGGCGTGGCCATGTCCAACCAATGGACGTGGTCATGACCAACCAATGGACGTGGACATGACCAACCAATGGACGTGGACATGACCAACCAATGGACGTGGTCATGACAAACCAATGGACGTGGACATGACCAACCAATGGACGTGGTCATGACCAACCAATGGACGTGGACATGACCAACCAATGGACGTGGTCATGACCAACCAATGGACGTGGTCATGTCCAACCAATGGACGTGGACATGACCAACCAATGGACGTGGTCATGACCAACCAATGGACGTGGTCATGTCCAACCAATGGACGTGGTCATGTCCAACCAATGGACGTGGACATGACCAACCAATGGACGTGGTCATGACCAACCAATGGACGTGGACATGACCAACCAATGGGCGTGGTCATGACCAACCAATGGACGTGGTCATGACCAACCAATGGGCGTGGTCATGACCAACCAATGGACGTGGTCATGACCAACCAATGGACGTGGTCATGACCAACCAATGGGCGTGGACATGACCAACCAATGGACGTGGACATGACCAACCAATGGACGTGGTCATGACCAACCAATGGGCGTGGTCATGACCAACCAATGGATGTGGTCATGTCCAACCAATGGGCGTGGTCATGACCAACCAATGGGCGTGGTCATGACCAACCAATGGGCGTGGTCATGACCAACCAATGGACGTGGTCATGACCAACCAATGGGAGTGGACATGACCAACCAATGGGAGTGGACATGACCAACCAATGGACGTGGTCATGACCAACCAATGGACGTGGACATGACCAACCAATGGACGTGGTCATGACCAACCAATGGGCGTGGTCATGACCAACCAATGGACGTGGTCATGACCAACCAATGGACGTGGTCATGACCAACCAATGGACGTGGTCATGACCAACCAATGGGCGTGGTCATGACCAACCAATGGACGTGGTCATGACCAACCAATGGGCGTGGTCATGACCAACCAATGGACGTGGTCATGTCCAACCAATGGACGTGGTCATGACCAACCAATGGGCGTGGTCATGACCAACCAATGGGCGTGGCCATGACCAACCAATGGGCGTGGACATGTCCAACCAATGGGCGTGGACATGTCCAACCAATGGACGTGGACATGACCAACAAATGGACGTGGACATGACCAACCAATGGACGTGGACATGTCCAACCAATGGGCGTGGACATGTCCAACCAATGGGCGTGGACATGTCCAACCAATGGGCGTGGACATGTCCAACCAATGGACGTGGACATGACCAACAAATGGACGTGGACATGACCAACCAATGGACGTGGACATGTCCAACCAATGGACGTGGCCATGACCAACCAATGGACGTGGACATGACCAACCAATGGACGTGGCCATGACCAACCAATGGGCGTGGACATGTCCAACCAATGGACGTGGACATGTCCAACCAATGGGCGTGGCCATGACCAACCAATGGACGTGGACATGACCAACCAATGGACGTGGCCATGACCAACCAATGGGCGTGGACATGTCCAACCAATGGACGTGGACATGTCCAACCAATGGGCGTGGACATGACCAACCAATGGACGTGGACATGACCAACCAATGGACGTGGACATGACCAACCAATGGACGTGGACATGTCCAACCAATGGGCGTGGCCATGTCCAACCAATGGGAGTGGACATGACCAACCAATGGACGTGGACATGTCCAACCAATGGGAGTGGACATGTCCAACCAATGGACGTGGACATGTCCAACCAATGGACGTGGTCATGACCAACCAATGGACGTGGCCATGTCCAACCAATGGGCGTGGCCATGTCCAACCAATGGGAGTGGACATGACCAACCAATGGGAGTGGACATGACCAACCAATGGACGTGGTCATGACCAACCAATGGACGTGGCCATGTCCAACCAATGGACGTGGACATGACCAACCAATGGACGTGGACATGTCCAACCAATGGGAGTGGACATGACCAACCAATGGACGTGGACATGTCCAACCAATGGGCGTGGCCATGTCCAACCAATGGGAGTGGACATGACCAACCAATGGACGTGGTCATGACCAACCAATGGACGTGGACATGTCCAACCAATGGGCGTGGCCATGTCCAACCAATGGGCGTGGCCATGTCCAACCAATGGGAGTGGACATGACTAACCAATGGGCGTGGACATGTCCAACCAATGGGCGTGGCCATGTCCAACCAATGGACGTGGTCATGACCAACCAATGGACGTGGACATGACCAACCAATGGACGTGGACATGACCAACCAATGGACGTGGTCATGACAAACCAATGGACGTGGACATGACCAACCAATGGACGTGGTCATGACCAACCAATGGACGTGGACATGACCAACCAATGGACGTGGTCATGACCAACCAATGGACGTGGTCATGTCCAACCAATGGACGTGGACATGACCAACCAATGGACGTGGTCATGACCAACCAATGGACGTGGTCATGTCCAACCAATGGACGTGGTCATGTCCAACCAATGGACGTGGACATGACCAACCAATGGACGTGGTCATGACCAACCAATGGACGTGGACATGACCAACCAATGGGCGTGGTCATGACCAACCAATGGACGTGGTCATGACCAACCAATGGGCGTGGTCATGACCAACCAATGGACGTGGTCATGACCAACCAATGGACGTGGTCATGACCAACCAATGGGCGTGGACATGACCAACCAATGGACGTGGACATGACCAACCAATGGACGTGGTCATGACCAACCAATGGGCGTGGTCATGACCAACCAATGGATGTGGTCATGTCCAACCAATGGGCGTGGTCATGACCAACCAATGGGCGTGGTCATGACCAACCAATGGGCGTGGTCATGACCAACCAATGGACGTGGTCATGACCAACCAATGGGCGTGGTCATGACCAACCAATGGACGTGGTCATGACCAACCAATGGACGTGGTCATGACCAACCAATGGGCGTGGACATGACCAACCAATGGACGTGGACATGACCAACCAATGGACGTGGTCATGACCAACCAATGGGCGTGGTCATGACCAACCAATGGATGTGGTCATGTCCAACCAATGGGCGTGGTCATGACCAACCAATGGGCGTGGTCATGACCAACCAATGGGCGTGGTCATGACCAACCAATGGACGTGGTCATGACCAACCAATGGGCGTGGTCATGACCAACCAATGGACGTGGTCATGACCAACCAATGGACGTGGTCATGACCAACCAATGGACGTGGTCATGACCAACCAATGGGCGTGGTCATGACCAACCAATGGACGTGGTCATGACCAACCAATGGGCGTGGTCATGACCAACCAATGGACGTGGTCATGTCCAACCAATGGACGTGGTCATGACCAACCAATGGGCGTGGTCATGACCAACCAATGGGCGTGGCCATGACCAACCAATGGGCGTGGACATGTCCAACCAATGGGCGTGGACATGTCCAACCAATGGACGTGGACATGACCAACAAATGGACGTGGACATGACCAACCAATGGACGTGGACATGTCCAACCAATGGGCGTGGACATGTCCAACCAATGGGCGTGGACATGTCCAACCAATGGGCGTGGACATGTCCAACCAATGGACGTGGACATGACCAACAAATGGACGTGGACATGACCAACCAATGGACGTGGACATGTCCAACCAATGGACGTGGCCATGACCAACCAATGGACGTGGACATGACCAACCAATGGGCGTGGTCATGACCAACCAATGGACGTGGTCATGACCAACCAATGGGCGTGGTCATGACCAACCAATGGACGTGGTCATGTCCAACCAATGGACGTGGTCATGACCAACCAATGGGCGTGGTCATGACCAACCAATGGGCGTGGCCATGACCAACCAATGGGCGTGGACATGTCCAACCAATGGGCGTGGACATGTCCAACCAATGGACGTGGACATGACCAACAAATGGACGTGGACATGACCAACCAATGGACGTGGACATGACCAACCAATGGACGTGGTCATGACCAACCAATGGACGTGGACATGACCAACCAATGGACGTGGTCATGACCAACCAATGGACGTGGACATGACCAACCAATGGACGTGGACATGACCAACCAATGGACGTGGTCATGACCAACCAATGGGCGTGGTCATGACCAACCAATGGATGTGGTCATGTCCAACCAATGGGCGTGGTCATGACCAACCAATGGGCGTGGTCATGACCAACCAATGGGCGTGGTCATGACCAACCAATGGACGTGGTCATGACCAACCAATGGGAGTGGACATGACCAACCAATGGGAGTGGACATGACCAACCAATGGACGTGGTCATGACCAACCAATGGACGTGGACATGACCAACCAATGGACGTGGTCATGACCAACCAATGGGCGTGGTCATGACCAACCAATGGACGTGGTCATGACCAACCAATGGACGTGGTCATGACCAACCAATGGACGTGGTCATGACCAACCAATGGGCGTGGTCATGACCAACCAATGGACGTGGTCATGACCAACCAATGGGCGTGGTCATGACCAACCAATGGACGTGGTCATGTCCAACCAATGGACGTGGTCATGACCAACCAATGGGCGTGGTCATGACCAACCAATGGGCGTGGCCATGACCAACCAATGGGCGTGGACATGTCCAACCAATGGGCGTGGACATGTCCAACCAATGGACGTGGACATGACCAACAAATGGACGTGGACATGACCAACCAATGGACGTGGACATGTCCAACCAATGGGCGTGGACATGTCCAACCAATGGGCGTGGACATGTCCAACCAATGGGCGTGGACATGTCCAACCAATGGACGTGGACATGACCAACAAATGGACGTGGACATGACCAACCAATGGACGTGGACATGTCCAACCAATGGACGTGGCCATGACCAACCAATGGACGTGGACATGACCAACCAATGGACGTGGCCATGACCAACCAATGGGCGTGGACATGTCCAACCAATGGACGTGGACATGTCCAACCAATGGGCGTGGCCATGACCAACCAATGGACGTGGACATGACCAACCAATGGACGTGGCCATGACCAACCAATGGGCGTGGACATGTCCAACCAATGGACGTGGACATGTCCAACCAATGGGCGTGGACATGACCAACCAATGGACGTGGACATGACCAACCAATGGACGTGGACATGACCAACCAATGGACGTGGACATGTCCAACCAATGGGCGTGGCCATGTCCAACCAATGGGAGTGGACATGACCAACCAATGGACGTGGACATGTCCAACCAATGGGAGTGGACATGTCCAACCAATGGACGTGGACATGTCCAACCAATGGACGTGGTCATGACCAACCAATGGACGTGGCCATGTCCAACCAATGGGCGTGGCCATGTCCAACCAATGGGAGTGGACATGACCAACCAATGGGAGTGGACATGACCAACCAATGGACGTGGTCATGACCAACCAATGGACGTGGCCATGTCCAACCAATGGACGTGGACATGACCAACCAATGGACGTGGACATGTCCAACCAATGGGAGTGGACATGACCAACCAATGGACGTGGACATGTCCAACCAATGGGCGTGGCCATGTCCAACCAATGGGAGTGGACATGACCAACCAATGGACGTGGTCATGACCAACCAATGGACGTGGACATGTCCAACCAATGGGCGTGGCCATGTCCAACCAATGGGCGTGGCCATGTCCAACCAATGGGAGTGGACATGACTAACCAATGGGCGTGGACATGTCCAACCAATGGGCGTGGCCATGTCCAACCAATGGACGTGGTCATGACCAACCAATGGACGTGGACATGACCAACCAATGGACGTGGACATGACCAACCAATGGACGTGGTCATGACAAACCAATGGACGTGGACATGACCAACCAATGGACGTGGTCATGACCAACCAATGGACGTGGACATGACCAACCAATGGACGTGGTCATGACCAACCAATGGACGTGGTCATGTCCAACCAATGGACGTGGACATGACCAACCAATGGACGTGGTCATGACCAACCAATGGACGTGGTCATGTCCAACCAATGGACGTGGTCATGTCCAACCAATGGACGTGGACATGACCAACCAATGGACGTGGTCATGACCAACCAATGGACGTGGACATGACCAACCAATGGGCGTGGTCATGACCAACCAATGGACGTGGTCATGACCAACCAATGGGCGTGGTCATGACCAACCAATGGACGTGGTCATGACCAACCAATGGACGTGGTCATGACCAACCAATGGGCGTGGACATGACCAACCAATGGACGTGGACATGACCAACCAATGGACGTGGTCATGACCAACCAATGGGCGTGGTCATGACCAACCAATGGATGTGGTCATGTCCAACCAATGGGCGTGGTCATGACCAACCAATGGGCGTGGTCATGACCAACCAATGGGCGTGGTCATGACCAACCAATGGACGTGGTCATGACCAACCAATGGGCGTGGTCATGACCAACCAATGGACGTGGTCATGACCAACCAATGGACGTGGTCATGACCAACCAATGGGCGTGGACATGACCAACCAATGGACGTGGACATGACCAACCAATGGACGTGGTCATGACCAACCAATGGGCGTGGTCATGACCAACCAATGGATGTGGTCATGTCCAACCAATGGGCGTGGTCATGACCAACCAATGGGCGTGGTCATGACCAACCAATGGGCGTGGTCATGACCAACCAATGGACGTGGTCATGACCAACCAATGGGCGTGGTCATGACCAACCAATGGACGTGGTCATGACCAACCAATGGACGTGGTCATGACCAACCAATGGACGTGGTCATGACCAACCAATGGGCGTGGTCATGACCAACCAATGGACGTGGTCATGACCAACCAATGGGCGTGGTCATGACCAACCAATGGACGTGGTCATGTCCAACCAATGGACGTGGTCATGACCAACCAATGGGCGTGGTCATGACCAACCAATGGGCGTGGCCATGACCAACCAATGGGCGTGGACATGTCCAACCAATGGGCGTGGACATGTCCAACCAATGGACGTGGACATGACCAACAAATGGACGTGGACATGACCAACCAATGGACGTGGACATGTCCAACCAATGGGCGTGGACATGTCCAACCAATGGGCGTGGACATGTCCAACCAATGGGCGTGGACATGTCCAACCAATGGACGTGGACATGACCAACAAATGGACGTGGACATGACCAACCAATGGACGTGGACATGTCCAACCAATGGACGTGGCCATGACCAACCAATGGACGTGGACATGACCAACCAATGGGCGTGGTCATGACCAACCAATGGACGTGGTCATGACCAACCAATGGGCGTGGTCATGACCAACCAATGGACGTGGTCATGTCCAACCAATGGACGTGGTCATGACCAACCAATGGGCGTGGTCATGACCAACCAATGGGCGTGGCCATGACCAACCAATGGGCGTGGACATGTCCAACCAATGGGCGTGGACATGTCCAACCAATGGACGTGGACATGACCAACAAATGGACGTGGACATGACCAACCAATGGACGTGGACATGACCAACCAATGGACGTGGTCATGACCAACCAATGGACGTGGACATGACCAACCAATGGACGTGGTCATGACCAACCAATGGACGTGGACATGACCAACCAATGGACGTGGACATGACCAACCAATGGACGTGGTCATGACCAACCAATGGACGTGGACATGACCAACCAATGGACGTGGTCATGACCAACCAATGGACGTGGACATGACCAACCAATGGGCGTGGTCATGACCAACCAATGGACGTGGTCATGACCAACCAATGGACGTGGACATGACCAACCAATGGACGTGGTCATGACCAACCAATGGACGTGGTCATGACCAACCAATGGACGTGGACATGACCAACCAATGGGCGTGGTCATGACCAACCAATGGACGTGGTCATGACCAACCAATGGGCGTGGTCATGACCAACCAATGGACGTGGTCATGACCAACCAATGGACGTGGTCATGACCAACCAATGGGCGTGGACATGACCAACCAATGGACGTGGACATGACCAACCAATGGACGTGGTCATGACCAACCAATGGGCGTGGTCATGACCAACCAATGGATGTGGTCATGTCCAACCAATGGGCGTGGTCATGACCAACCAATGGGCGTGGTCATGACCAACCAATGGGCGTGGTCATGACCAACCAATGGACGTGGTCATGACCAACCAATGGGCGTGGTCATGACCAACCAATGGACGTGGTCATGACCAACCAATGGACGTGGTCATGACCAACCAATGGACGTGGTCATGACCAACCAATGGGCGTGGTCATGACCAACCAATGGACGTGGTCATGACCAACCAATGGGCGTGGTCATGACCAACCAATGGACGTGGTCATGTCCAACCAATGGACGTGGTCATGACCAACCAATGGGCGTGGTCATGACCAACCAATGGGCGTGGCCATGACCAACCAATGGGCGTGGACATGTCCAACCAATGGGCGTGGACATGTCCAACCAATGGACGTGGACATGACCAACAAATGGACGTGGACATGACCAACCAATGGACGTGGACATGTCCAACCAATGGGCGTGGACATGTCCAACCAATGGGCGTGGACATGTCCAACCAATGGGCGTGGACATGTCCAACCAATGGACGTGGACATGACCAACAAATGGACGTGGACATGACCAACCAATGGACGTGGACATGACCAACCAATGGACGTGGTCATGACCAACCAATGGACGTGGACATGACCAACCAATGGACGTGGTCATGACCAACCAATGGACGTGGACATGACCAACCAATGGACGTGGACATGACCAACCAATGGACGTGGTCATGACCAACCAATGGACGTGGACATGACCAACCAATGGACGTGGTCATGACCAACCAATGGACGTGGACATGACCAACCAATGGGCGTGGTCATGACCAACCAATGGACGTGGTCATGACCAACCAATGGACGTGGACATGACCAACCAATGGACGTGGTCATGACCAACCAATGGACGTGGTCATGACCAACCAATGGACGTGGACATGACCAACCAATGGGCGTGGTCATGACCAACCAATGGACGTGGTCATGACCAACCAATGGGCGTGGTCATGACCAACCAATGGACGTGGTCATGACCAACCAATGGACGTGGTCATGACCAACCAATGGGCGTGGACATGACCAACCAATGGACGTGGACATGACCAACCAATGGACGTGGTCATGACCAACCAATGGGCGTGGTCATGACCAACCAATGGATGTGGTCATGTCCAACCAATGGGCGTGGTCATGACCAACCAATGGGCGTGGTCATGACCAACCAATGGGCGTGGTCATGACCAACCAATGGACGTGGTCATGACCAACCAATGGGCGTGGTCATGACCAACCAATGGACGTGGTCATGACCAACCAATGGACGTGGTCATGACCAACCAATGGACGTGGACATGACCAACCAATGGACGTGGACATGTCCAACCAATGGGCGTGGCCATGTCCAACCAATGGGAGTGGACATGACCAACCAATGGACGTGGACATGTCCAACCAATGGGAGTGGACATGTCCAACCAATGGACGTGGACATGTCCAACCAATGGACGTGGTCATGACCAACCAATGGACGTGGCCATGTCCAACCAATGGGCGTGGCCATGTCCAACCAATGGGAGTGGACATGACCAACCAATGGGAGTGGACATGACCAACCAATGGACGTGGTCATGACCAACCAATGGACGTGGCCATGTCCAACCAATGGACGTGGACATGACCAACCAATGGACGTGGACATGTCCAACCAATGGGAGTGGACATGACCAACCAATGGACGTGGACATGTCCAACCAATGGGCGTGGCCATGTCCAACCAATGGGAGTGGACATGACCAACCAATGGACGTGGTCATGACCAACCAATGGACGTGGACATGTCCAACCAATGGGCGTGGCCATGTCCAACCAATGGGCGTGGCCATGTCCAACCAATGGGAGTGGACATGACTAACCAATGGGCGTGGACATGTCCAACCAATGGGCGTGGCCATGTCCAACCAATGGACGTGGTCATGACCAACCAATGGACGTGGACATGACCAACCAATGGACGTGGACATGACCAACCAATGGACGTGGTCATGACAAACCAATGGACGTGGACATGACCAACCAATGGACGTGGTCATGACCAACCAATGGACGTGGACATGACCAACCAATGGACGTGGTCATGACCAACCAATGGACGTGGTCATGTCCAACCAATGGACGTGGACATGACCAACCAATGGACGTGGTCATGACCAACCAATGGACGTGGTCATGTCCAACCAATGGACGTGGTCATGTCCAACCAATGGACGTGGACATGACCAACCAATGGACGTGGTCATGACCAACCAATGGACGTGGACATGACCAACCAATGGGCGTGGTCATGACCAACCAATGGACGTGGTCATGACCAACCAATGGGCGTGGTCATGACCAACCAATGGACGTGGTCATGACCAACCAATGGACGTGGTCATGACCAACCAATGGGCGTGGACATGACCAACCAATGGACGTGGACATGACCAACCAATGGACGTGGTCATGACCAACCAATGGGCGTGGTCATGACCAACCAATGGATGTGGTCATGTCCAACCAATGGGCGTGGTCATGACCAACCAATGGGCGTGGTCATGACCAACCAATGGGCGTGGTCATGACCAACCAATGGACGTGGTCATGACCAACCAATGGGCGTGGTCATGACCAACCAATGGACGTGGTCATGACCAACCAATGGACGTGGTCATGACCAACCAATGGGCGTGGACATGACCAACCAATGGACGTGGACATGACCAACCAATGGACGTGGTCATGACCAACCAATGGGCGTGGTCATGACCAACCAATGGATGTGGTCATGTCCAACCAATGGGCGTGGTCATGACCAACCAATGGGCGTGGTCATGACCAACCAATGGGCGTGGTCATGACCAACCAATGGACGTGGTCATGACCAACCAATGGGCGTGGTCATGACCAACCAATGGACGTGGTCATGACCAACCAATGGACGTGGTCATGACCAACCAATGGACGTGGTCATGACCAACCAATGGGCGTGGTCATGACCAACCAATGGACGTGGTCATGACCAACCAATGGGCGTGGTCATGACCAACCAATGGACGTGGTCATGTCCAACCAATGGACGTGGTCATGACCAACCAATGGGCGTGGTCATGACCAACCAATGGGCGTGGCCATGACCAACCAATGGGCGTGGACATGTCCAACCAATGGGCGTGGACATGTCCAACCAATGGACGTGGACATGACCAACAAATGGACGTGGACATGACCAACCAATGGACGTGGACATGTCCAACCAATGGGCGTGGACATGTCCAACCAATGGGCGTGGACATGTCCAACCAATGGGCGTGGACATGTCCAACCAATGGACGTGGACATGACCAACCAATGGACGTGGTCATGACCAACCAATGGACGTGGTCATGACCAACCAATGGGCGTGGACATGACCAACCAATGGACGTGGACATGACCAACCAATGGACGTGGTCATGACCAACCAATGGGCGTGGTCATGACCAACCAATGGACGTGGTCATGACCAACCAATGGACGTGGTCATGACCAACCAATGGGCGTGGTCATGACCAACCAATGGACGTGGTCATGACCAACCAATGGACGTGGTCATGACCAACCAATGGGCGTGGTCATGACCAACCAATGGATGTGGTCATGTCCAACCAATGGGCGTGGTCATGACCAACCAATGGGCGTGGTCATGACCAACCAATGGGCGTGGTCATGACCAACCAATGGACGTGGTCATGACCAACCAATGGGCGTGGTCATGACCAACCAATGGACGTGGTCATGACCAACCAATGGGCGTGGTCATGACCAACCAATGGACGTGGTCATGACCAACCAATGGGCGTGGTCATGACCAACCAATGGACGTGGTCATGTCCAACCAATGGACGTGGTCATGACCAACCAATGGGCGTGGTCATGACCAACCAATGGGCGTGGCCATGACCAACCAATGGGCGTGGACATGTCCAACCAATGGGCGTGGACATGTCCAACCAATGGACGTGGACATGACCAACAAATGGACGTGGACATGACCAACCAATGGACGTGGACATGTCCAACCAATGGGCGTGGACATGTCCAACCAATGGGCGTGGACATGTCCAACCAATGGACGTGGACATGTCCAACCAATGGGCGTGGACATGTCCAACCAATGGACGTGGTCATGACCAACCAATGGGCGTGGTCATGACCAACCAATGGACGTGGTCATGACCAACCAATGGGCGTGGTCATGACCAACCAATGGACGTGGTCATGTCCAACCAATGGACGTGGTCATGACCAACCAATGGGCGTGGTCATGACCAACCAATGGGCGTGGCCATGACCAACCAATGGGCGTGGACATGTCCAACCAATGGGCGTGGACATGTCCAACCAATGGACGTGGACATGACCAACAAATGGACGTGGACATGACCAACCAATGGACGTGGACATGTCCAACCAATGGGCGTGGACATGTCCAACCAATGGGCGTGGACATGTCCAACCAATGGGCGTGGACATGTCCAACCAATGGACGTGGTCATGACAAACCAATGGACGTGGACATGACCAACCAATGGACGTGGTCATGACCAACCAATGGACGTGGACATGACCAACCAATGGACGTGGTCATGACCAACCAATGGACGTGGTCATGTCCAACCAATGGACGTGGACATGACCAACCAATGGACGTGGTCATGACCAACCAATGGACGTGGTCATGTCCAACCAATGGACGTGGTCATGTCCAACCAATGGA
Source organism: Lampetra fluviatilis (assembly GCF_964198595.1). Taxonomy (NCBI): domain Eukaryota; kingdom Metazoa; phylum Chordata; class Hyperoartia; order Petromyzontiformes; family Petromyzontidae; genus Lampetra; species Lampetra fluviatilis. The sequence goes on along the minus strand of NC_136347.1, from coordinate 2,006,254 downwards.
CGTGGACATGACCAACCAATGGACGTGGTCATGACCAACCAATGGACGTGGACATGACCAACCAATGGGCGTGGTCATGACCAACCAATGGACGTGGTCATGACCAACCAATGGGCGTGGTCATGACCAACCAATGGACGTGGTCATGACCAACCAATGGACGTGGTCATGACCAACCAATGGGCGTGGACATGACCAACCAATGGACGTGGACATGACCAACCAATGGACGTGGTCATGACCAACCAATGGGCGTGGTCATGACCAACCAATGGATGTGGTCATGTCCAACCAATGGGCGTGGTCATGACCAACCAATGGGCGTGGTCATGACCAACCAATGGGCGTGGTCATGACCAACCAATGGACGTGGTCATGACCAACCAATGGGCGTGGTCATGACCAACCAATGGACGTGGTCATGACCAACCAATGGACGTGGTCATGACCAACCAATGGACGTGGTCATGACCAACCAATGGGCGTGGTCATGACCAACCAATGGACGTGGTCATGACCAACCAATGGGCGTGGTCATGACCAACCAATGGACGTGGTCATGTCCAACCAATGGACGTGGTCATGACCAACCAATGGGCGTGGTCATGACCAACCAATGGGCGTGGCCATGACCAACCAATGGGCGTGGACATGTCCAACCAATGGGCGTGGACATGTCCAACCAATGGACGTGGACATGACCAACAAATGGACGTGGACATGACCAACCAATGGACGTGGACATGACCAACCAATGGACGTGGTCATGACCAACCAATGGACGTGGACATGACCAACCAATGGACGTGGTCATGACCAACCAATGGACGTGGACATGACCAACCAATGGACGTGGACATGACCAACCAATGGACGTGGTCATGACCAACCAATGGACGTGGACATGACCAACCAATGGACGTGGTCATGACCAACCAATGGACGTGGACATGACCAACCAATGGGCGTGGTCATGACCAACCAATGGACGTGGTCATGACCAACCAATGGACGTGGACATGACCAACCAATGGACGTGGTCATGACCAACCAATGGACGTGGTCATGACCAACCAATGGACGTGGACATGACCAACCAATGGGCGTGGTCATGACCAACCAATGGACGTGGTCATGACCAACCAATGGGCGTGGTCATGACCAACCAATGGACGTGGTCATGACCAACCAATGGACGTGGTCATGACCAACCAATGGGCGTGGACATGACCAACCAATGGACGTGGACATGACCAACCAATGGACGTGGTCATGACCAACCAATGGGCGTGGTCATGACCAACCAATGGATGTGGTCATGTCCAACCAATGGGCGTGGTCATGACCAACCAATGGGCGTGGTCATGACCAACCAATGGGCGTGGTCATGACCAACCAATGGACGTGGTCATGACCAACCAATGGGCGTGGTCATGACCAACCAATGGACGTGGTCATGACCAACCAATGGACGTGGTCATGACCAACCAATGGACGTGGTCATGACCAACCAATGGGCGTGGTCATGACCAACCAATGGACGTGGTCATGACCAACCAATGGGCGTGGTCATGACCAACCAATGGACGTGGTCATGTCCAACCAATGGACGTGGTCATGACCAACCAATGGGCGTGGTCATGACCAACCAATGGGCGTGGCCATGACCAACCAATGGGCGTGGACATGTCCAACCAATGGGCGTGGACATGTCCAACCAATGGACGTGGACATGACCAACCAATGGACGTGGTCATGACCAACCAATGGACGTGGTCATGTCCAACCAATGGACGTGGTCATGTCCAACCAATGGACGTGGACATGACCAACCAATGGACGTGGTCATGACCAACCAATGGACGTGGACATGACCAACCAATGGGCGTGGTCATGACCAACCAATGGGCGTGGTCATGACCAACCAATGGACGTGGTCATGACCAACCAATGGGCGTGGTCATGACCAACCAATGGACGTGGTCATGACCAACCAATGGACGTGGTCATGACCAACCAATGGGCGTGGACATGACCAACCAATGGACGTGGACATGACCAACCAATGGACGTGGTCATGACCAACCAATGGGCGTGGTCATGACCAACCAATGGATGTGGTCATGTCCAACCAATGGGCGTGGTCATGACCAACCAATGGGCGTGGTCATGACCAACCAATGGGCGTGGTCATGACCAACCAATGGACGTGGTCATGACCAACCAATGGGCGTGGTCATGACCAACCAATGGACGTGGTCATGACCAACCAATGGACGTGGTCATGACCAACCAATGGGCGTGGTCATGACCAACCAATGGACGTGGTCATGACCAACCAATGGGCGTGGTCATGACCAACCAATGGACGTGGTCATGACCAACCAATGGACGTGGTCATGACCAACCAATGGACGTGGTCATGACCAACCAATGGGCGTGGTCATGACCAACCAATGGACGTGGTCATGACCAACCAATGGGCGTGGTCATGACCAACCAATGGACGTGGTCATGTCCAACCAATGGACGTGGTCATGACCAACCAATGGGCGTGGTCATGACCAACCAATGGGCGTGGCCATGACCAACCAATGGGCGTGGACATGTCCAACCAATGGGCGTGGACATGTCCAACCAATGGACGTGGACATGACCAACAAATGGACGTGGACATGACCAACCAATGGACGTGGACATGTCCAACCAATGGGCGTGGACATGTCCAACCAATGGGCGTGGACATGTCCAACCAATGGGCGTGGACATGTCCAACCAATGGACGTGGACATGACCAACAAATGGACGTGGACATGACCAACCAATGGACGTGGACATGTCCAACCAATGGACGTGGCCATGACCAACCAATGGACGTGGACATGACCAACCAATGGACGTGGCCATGACCAACCAATGGGCGTGGACATGTCCAACCAATGGACGTGGACATGTCCAACCAATGGGCGTGGCCATGACCCACCAATGGACGTGGACATGACCAACCAATGGACGTGGCCATGACCAACCAATGGGCGTGGACATGTCCAACCAATGGACGTGGACATGTCCAACCAATGGGCGTGGACATGACCAACCAATGGACGTGGACATGACCAACCAATGGACGTGGACATGACCAACCAATGGGCGTGGACATGTCCAACCAATGGACGTGGACATGTCCAACCAATGGGCGTGGACATGACCAACCAATGGACGTGGCCATGACCAACCAATGGACGTGGACATGACCAACCAATGGACGTGGACATGTCCAACCAATGGACGTGGACATGACCAACCAATGGACGTGGACATGACCAACCAATGGACGTGGCCATGTCCAACCAATGGGAGTGGACATGACCAACCAATGGACGTGGACATGTCCAACCAATGGGCGTGGCCATGTCCAACCAATGGGAGTGGACATGACCAACCAATGGACGTGGTCATGACCAACCAATGGACGTGGACATGTCCAACCAATGGGCGTGGCCATGTCCAACCAATGGGCGTGGCCATGTCCAACCAATGGGAGTGGACATGACTAACCAATGGGCGTGGACATGTCCAACCAATGGGCGTGGCCATGTCCAACCAATGGACGTGGTCATGACCAACCAATGGACGTGGACATGACCAACCAATGGACGTGGACATGACCAACCAATGGACGTGGTCATGACAAACCAATGGACGTGGACATGACCAACCAATGGACGTGGTCATGACCAACCAATGGACGTGGACATGACCAACCAATGGACGTGGTCATGACCAACCAATGGACGTGGTCATGTCCAACCAATGGACGTGGACATGACCAACCAATGGACGTGGTCATGACCAACCAATGGACGTGGTCATGTCCAACCAATGGACGTGGTCATGTCCAACCAATGGACGTGGACATGACCAACCAATGGACGTGGTCATGACCAACCAATGGACGTGGACATGACCAACCAATGGGCGTGGTCATGACCAACCAATGGACGTGGTCATGACCAACCAATGGGCGTGGTCATGACCAACCAATGGACGTGGTCATGACCAACCAATGGACGTGGTCATGACCAACCAATGGGCGTGGACATGACCAACCAATGGACGTGGACATGACCAACCAATGGACGTGGTCATGACCAACCAATGGGCGTGGTCATGACCAACCAATGGATGTGGTCATGTCCAACCAATGGGCGTGGTCATGACCAACCAATGGGCGTGGTCATGACCAACCAATGGGCGTGGTCATGACCAACCAATGGACGTGGTCATGACCAACCAATGGGCGTGGTCATGACCAACCAATGGACGTGGTCATGACCAACCAATGGACGTGGTCATGACCAACCAATGGGCGTGGACATGACCAACCAATGGACGTGGACATGACCAACCAATGGACGTGGTCATGACCAACCAATGGGCGTGGTCATGACCAACCAATGGATGTGGTCATGTCCAACCAATGGGCGTGGTCATGACCAACCAATGGGCGTGGTCATGACCAACCAATGGGCGTGGTCATGACCAACCAATGGACGTGGTCATGACCAACCAATGGGCGTGGTCATGACCAACCAATGGACGTGGTCATGACCAACCAATGGACGTGGTCATGACCAACCAATGGACGTGGTCATGACCAACCAATGGGCGTGGTCATGACCAACCAATGGACGTGGTCATGACCAACCAATGGGCGTGGTCATGACCAACCAATGGACGTGGTCATGTCCAACCAATGGACGTGGTCATGACCAACCAATGGGCGTGGTCATGACCAACCAATGGGCGTGGCCATGACCAACCAATGGGCGTGGACATGTCCAACCAATGGGCGTGGACATGTCCAACCAATGGACGTGGACATGACCAACAAATGGACGTGGACATGACCAACCAATGGACGTGGACATGTCCAACCAATGGGCGTGGACATGTCCAACCAATGGGCGTGGACATGTCCAACCAATGGGCGTGGACATGTCCAACCAATGGACGTGGACATGACCAACAAATGGACGTGGACATGACCAACCAATGGACGTGGACATGTCCAACCAATGGACGTGGCCATGACCAACCAATGGACGTGGACATGACCAACCAATGGACGTGGCCATGACCAACCAATGGGCGTGGACATGTCCAACCAATGGACGTGGACATGTCCAACCAATGGGCGTGGCCATGACCAACCAATGGACGTGGACATGACCAACCAATGGACGTGGCCATGACCAACCAATGGGCGTGGACATGTCCAACCAATGGACGTGGACATGTCCAACCAATGGGCGTGGACATGACCAACCAATGGACGTGGACATGACCAACCAATGGACGTGGACATGACCAACCAATGGACGTGGCCATGACCAACCAATGGGCGTGGACATGTCCAACCAATGGACGTGGACATGTCCAACCAATGGGCGTGGCCATGACCAACCAATGGACGTGGACATGACCAACCAATGGACGTGGCCATGACCAACCAATGGGCGTGGACATGTCCAACCAATGGACGTGGACATGTCCAACCAATGGGCGTGGACATGACCAACCAATGGACGTGGACATGACCAACCAATGGACGTGGACATGACCAACCAATGGGCGTGGACATGTCCAACCAATGGACGTGGACATGTCCAACCAATGGGCGTGGACATGACCAACCAATGGACGTGGCCATGACCAACCAATGGACGTGGACATGACCAACCAATGGACGTGGCCATGTCCAACCAATGGGAGTGGACATGACCAACCAATGGGAGTGGACATGACCAACCAATGGACGTGGTCATGACCAACCAATGGACGTGGCCATGTCCAACCAATGGACGTGGACATGACCAACCAATGGACGTGGACATGTCCAACCAATGGGAGTGGACATGACCAACCAATGGACGTGGACATGTCCAACCAATGGGCGTGGCCATGTCCAACCAATGGGAGTGGACATGACCAACCAATGGACGTGGTCATGACCAACCAATGGACGTGGACATGTCCAACCAATGGGCGTGGCCATGTCCAACCAATGGGCGTGGCCATGTCCAACCAATGGGAGTGGACATGACTAACCAATGGGCGTGGACATGTCCAACCAATGGGCGTGGCCATGTCCAACCAATGGACGTGGTCATGACCAACCAATGGACGTGGACATGACCAACCAATGGACGTGGACATGACCAACCAATGGACGTGGTCATGACAAACCAATGGACGTGGACATGACCAACCAATGGACGTGGTCATGACCAACCAATGGACGTGGACATGACCAACCAATGGACGTGGTCATGACCAACCAATGGACGTGGTCATGTCCAACCAATGGACGTGGACATGACCAACCAATGGACGTGGTCATGACCAACCAATGGACGTGGTCATGTCCAACCAATGGACGTGGTCATGTCCAACCAATGGACGTGGACATGACCAACCAATGGACGTGGTCATGACCAACCAATGGACGTGGACATGACCAACCAATGGGCGTGGTCATGACCAACCAATGGACGTGGTCATGACCAACCAATGGGCGTGGTCATGACCAACCAATGGACGTGGTCATGACCAACCAATGGACGTGGTCATGACCAACCAATGGGCGTGGACATGACCAACCAATGGACGTGGACATGACCAACCAATGGACGTGGTCATGACCAACCAATGGGCGTGGTCATGACCAACCAATGGATGTGGTCATGTCCAACCAATGGGCGTGGTCATGACCAACCAATGGGCGTGGTCATGACCAACCAATGGGCGTGGTCATGACCAACCAATGGACGTGGTCATGACCAACCAATGGGCGTGGTCATGACCAACCAATGGACGTGGTCATGACCAACCAATGGACGTGGTCATGACCAACCAATGGACGTGGTCATGACCAACCAATGGGCGTGGTCATGACCAACCAATGGACGTGGTCATGACCAACCAATGGGCGTGGTCATGACCAACCAATGGACGTGGTCATGTCCAACCAATGGACGTGGTCATGACCAACCAATGGGCGTGGTCATGACCAACCAATGGGCGTGGCCATGACCAACCAATGGGCGTGGACATGTCCAACCAATGGGCGTGGACATGTCCAACCAATGGACGTGGACATGACCAACAAATGGACGTGGACATGACCAACCAATGGACGTGGACATGACCAACCAATGGACGTGGTCATGACCAACCAATGGACGTGGACATGACCAACCAATGGACGTGGTCATGACCAACCAATGGACGTGGACATGACCAACCAATGGACGTGGACATGACCAACCAATGGACGTGGTCATGACCAACCAATGGACGTGGACATGACCAACCAATGGACGTGGTCATGACCAACCAATGGACGTGGACATGACCAACCAATGGGCGTGGTCATGACCAACCAATGGACGTGGTCATGACCAACCAATGGACGTGGACATGACCAACCAATGGACGTGGTCATGACCAACCAATGGACGTGGTCATGACCAACCAATGGACGTGGACATGACCAACCAATGGGCGTGGTCATGACCAACCAATGGACGTGGTCATGACCAACCAATGGGCGTGGTCATGACCAACCAATGGACGTGGTCATGACCAACCAATGGACGTGGTCATGACCAACCAATGGGCGTGGACATGACCAACCAATGGACGTGGACATGACCAACCAATGGACGTGGTCATGACCAACCAATGGGCGTGGTCATGACCAACCAATGGATGTGGTCATGTCCAACCAATGGGCGTGGTCATGACCAACCAATGGGCGTGGTCATGACCAACCAATGGGCGTGGTCATGACCAACCAATGGACGTGGTCATGACCAACCAATGGGCGTGGTCATGACCAACCAATGGACGTGGTCATGACCAACCAATGGACGTGGTCATGACCAACCAATGGACGTGGTCATGACCAACCAATGGGCGTGGTCATGACCAACCAATGGACGTGGTCATGACCAACCAATGGGCGTGGTCATGACCAACCAATGGGCGTGGCCATGACCAACCAATGGGCGTGGACATGTCCAACCAATGGGCGTGGACATGTCCAACCAATGGACGTGGACATGACCAACAAATGGACGTGGACATGACCAACCAATGGACGTGGACATGTCCAACCAATGGGCGTGGACATGTCCAACCAATGGGCGTGGACATGTCCAACCAATGGGCGTGGACATGTCCAACCAATGGACGTGGACATGACCAACAAATGGACGTGGACATGACCAACCAATGGACGTGGACATGTCCAACCAATGGACGTGGCCATGACCAACCAATGGACGTGGACATGACCAACCAATGGACGTGGCCATGACCAACCAATGGGCGTGGACATGTCCAACCAATGGACGTGGACATGTCCAACCAATGGGCGTGGCCATGACCAACCAATGGACGTGGACATGACCAACCAATGGACGTGGCCATGACCAACCAATGGGCGTGGACATGTCCAACCAATGGGCGTGGACATGACCAACCAATGGACGTGGACATGACCAACCAATGGACGTGGACATGACCAACCAATGGGCGTGGACATGTCCAACCAATGGACGTGGACATGTCCAACCAATGGGCGTGGACATGACCAACCAATGGACGTGGCCATGACCAACCAATGGACGTGGACATGACCAACCAATGGACGTGGACATGTCCAACCAATGGACGTGGACATGACCAACCAATGGACGTGGACATGTCCAACCAATGGGCGTGGCCATGTCCAACCAATGGGAGTGGACATGACCAACCAATGGACGTGGTCATGACCAACCAATGGACGTGGACATGTCCAACCAATGGGCGTGGCCATGTCCAACCAATGGGCGTGGCCATGTCCAACCAATGGGAGTGGACATGACTAACCAATGGGCGTGGACATGTCCAACCAATGGGCGTGGCCATGTCCAACCAATGGACGTGGTCATGACCAACCAATGGACGTGGACATGACCAACCAATGGACGTGGACATGACCAACCAATGGACGTGGTCATGACAAACCAATGGACGTGGACATGACCAACCAATGGACGTGGTCATGACCAACCAATGGACGTGGACATGACCAACCAATGGACGTGGTCATGACCAACCAATGGACGTGGTCATGTCCAACCAATGGACGTGGACATGACCAACCAATGGACGTGGTCATGACCAACCAATGGACGTGGTCATGTCCAACCAATGGACGTGGTCATGTCCAACCAATGGACGTGGACATGACCAACCAATGGACGTGGTCATGACCAACCAATGGACGTGGACATGACCAACCAATGGGCGTGGTCATGACCAACCAATGGACGTGGTCATGACCAACCAATGGGCGTGGTCATGACCAACCAATGGACGTGGTCATGACCAACCAATGGACGTGGTCATGACCAACCAATGGGCGTGGACATGACCAACCAATGGACGTGGACATGACCAACCAATGGACGTGGTCATGACCAACCAATGGGCGTGGTCATGACCAACCAATGGATGTGGTCATGTCCAACCAATGGGCGTGGTCATGACCAACCAATGGGCGTGGTCATGACCAACCAATGGGCGTGGTCATGACCAACCAATGGACGTGGTCATGACCAACCAATGGGCGTGGTCATGACCAACCAATGGACGTGGTCATGACCAACCAATGGACGTGGTCATGACCAACCAATGGGCGTGGACATGACCAACCAATGGACGTGGACATGACCAACCAATGGACGTGGTCATGACCAACCAATGGGCGTGGTCATGACCAACCAATGGATGTGGTCATGTCCAACCAATGGGCGTGGTCATGACCAACCAATGGGCGTGGTCATGACCAACCAATGGGCGTGGTCATGACCAACCAATGGACGTGGTCATGACCAACCAATGGGCGTGGTCATGACCAACCAATGGACGTGGTCATGACCAACCAATGGACGTGGTCATGACCAACCAATGGACGTGGTCATGACCAACCAATGGGCGTGGTCATGACCAACCAATGGACGTGGTCATGACCAACCAATGGGCGTGGTCATGACCAACCAATGGACGTGGTCATGTCCAACCAATGGACGTGGTCATGACCAACCAATGGGCGTGGTCATGACCAACCAATGGGCGTGGCCATGACCAACCAATGGGCGTGGACATGTCCAACCAATGGGCGTGGACATGTCCAACCAATGGACGTGGACATGACCAACAAATGGACGTGGACATGACCAACCAATGGACGTGGACATGTCCAACCAATGGGCGTGGACATGTCCAACCAATGGGCGTGGACATGTCCAACCAATGGGCGTGGACATGTCCAACCAATGGACGTGGACATGACCAACAAATGGACGTGGACATGACCAACCAATGGACGTGGACATGTCCAACCAATGGACGTGGCCATGACCAACCAATGGACGTGGACATGACCAACCAATGGACGTGGCCATGACCAACCAATGGGCGTGGACATGTCCAACCAATGGACGTGGACATGTCCAACCAATGGGCGTGGCCATGACCAACCAATGGACGTGGACATGACCAACCAATGGACGTGGCCATGACCAACCAATGGGCGTGGACATGTCCATCCAATGGACGTGGACATGTCCAACCAATGGGCGTGGACATGACCAACCAATGGACGTGGACATGACCAACCAATGGACGTGGACATGACCAACCAATGGGCGTGGACATGTCCAACCAATGGACGTGGACATGTCCAACCAATGGGCGTGGACATGACCAACCAATGGACGTGGCCATGACCAACCAATGGACGTGGACATGACCAACCAATGGACGTGGCCATGTCCAACCAATGGGAGTGGACATGACCAACCAATGGGAGTGGACATGACCAACCAATGGACGTGGTCATGACCAACCAATGGACGTGGCCATGTCCAACCAATGGACGTGGACATGACCAACCAATGGACGTGGACATGTCCAACCAATGGGAGTGGACATGACCAACCAATGGACGTGGACATGTCCAACCAATGGGCGTGGCCATGTCCAACCAATGGGAGTGGACATGACCAACCAATGGACGTGGTCATGACCAACCAATGGACGTGGACATGTCCAACCAATGGGCGTGGCCATGTCCAACCAATGGGCGTGGCCATGTCCAACCAATGGGAGTGGACATGACTAACCAATGGGCGTGGACATGTCCAACCAATGGGCGTGGCCATGTCCAACCAATGGACGTGGTCATGACCAACCAATGGACGTGGACATGACCAACCAATGGACGTGGACATGACCAACCAATGGACGTGGTCATGACAAACCAATGGACGTGGACATGACCAACCAATGGACGTGGTCATGAGCAACCAATGGACGTGGACATGACCAACCAATGGACGTGGTCATGACCAACCAATGGACGTGGTCATGTCCAACCAATGGACGTGGACATGACCAACCAATGGACGTGGTCATGACCAACCAATGGACGTGGTCATGTCCAACCAATGGACGTGGTCATGTCCAACCAATGGACGTGGACATGACCAACCAATGGACGTGGTCATGACCAACCAATGGACGTGGACATGACCAACCAATGGGCGTGGTCATGACCAACCAATGGACGTGGTCATGACCAACCAATGGGCGTGGTCATGACCAACCAATGGACGTGGTCATGACCAACCAATGGACGTGGTCATGACCAACCAATGGGCGTGGACATGACCAACCAATGGACGTGGACATGACCAACCAATGGACGTGGTCATGACCAACCAATGGGCGTGGTCATGACCAACCAATGGATGTGGTCATGTCCAACCAATGGGCGTGGTCATGACCAACCAATGGGCGTGGTCATGACCAACCAATGGGCGTGGTCATGACCAACCAATGGACGTGGTCATGACCAACCAATGGGCGTGGTCATGACCAACCAATGGACGTGGTCATGACCAACCAATGGACGTGGTCATGACCAACCAATGGACGTGGTCATGACCAACCAATGGGCGTGGTCATGACCAACCAATGGACGTGGTCATGACCAACCAATGGGCGTGGTCATGACCAACCAATGGACGTGGTCATGTCCAACCAATGGACGTGGTCATGACCAACCAATGGGCGTGGTCATGACCAACCAATGGGCGTGGCCATGACCAACCAATGGGCGTGGACATGTCCAACCAATGGGCGTGGACATGTCCAACCAATGGACGTGGACATGACCAACAAATGGACGTGGACATGACCAACCAATGGACGTGGACATGACCAACCAATGGACGTGGTCATGACCAACCAATGGACGTGGACATGACCAACCAATGGACGTGGTCATGACCAACCAATGGACGTGGACATGACCAACCAATGGACGTGGACATGACCAACCAATGGACGTGGTCATGACCAACCAATGGACGTGGACATGACCAACCAATGGACGTGGTCATGACCAACCAATGGACGTGGACATGACCAACCAATGGGCGTGGTCATGACCAACCAATGGACGTGGTCATGACCAACCAATGGACGTGGACATGACCAACCAATGGACGTGGTCATGACCAACCAATGGACGTGGTCATGACCAACCAATGGACGTGGACATGACCAACCAATGGGCGTGGTCATGACCAACCAATGGACGTGGTCATGACCAACCAATGGGCGTGGTCATGACCAACCAATGGACGTGGTCATGACCAACCAATGGACGTGGTCATGACCAACCAATGGGCGTGGACATGACCAACCAATGGACGTGGACATGACCAACCAATGGACGTGGTCATGACCAACCAATGGGCGTGGTCATGACCAACCAATGGATGTGGTCATGTCCAACCAATGGGCGTGGTCATGACCAACCAATGGGCGTGGTCATGACCAACCAATGGACGTGGTCATGTCCAACCAATGGACGTGGTCATGACCAACCAATGGGCGTGGTCATGACCAACCAATGGGCGTGGCCATGACCAACCAATGGGCGTGGACATGTCCAACCAATGGGCGTGGACATGTCCAACCAATGGACGTGGACATGACCAACAAATGGACGTGGACATGACCAACCAATGGACGTGGACATGTCCAACCAATGGGCGTGGACATGTCCAACCAATGGGCGTGGACATGTCCAACCAATGGGCGTGGACATGTCCAACCAATGGACGTGGACATGACCAACAAATGGACGTGGACATGACCAACCAATGGACGTGGACATGTCCAACCAATGGACGTGGCCATGACCAACCAATGGACGTGGACATGACCAACCAATGGACGTGGCCATGACCAACCAATGGGCGTGGACATGTCCAACCAATGGACGTGGACATGTCCAACCAATGGGCGTGGCCATGACCAACCAATGGACGTGGACATGACCAACCAATGGACGTGGCCATGACCAACCAATGGGCGTGGACATGTCCAACCAATGGACGTGGACATGTCCAACCAATGGGCGTGGACATGACCAACCAATGGACGTGGACATGACCAACCAATGGACGTGGACATGACCAACCAATGGACGTGGACATGTCCAACCAATGGGCGTGGCCATGTCCAACCAATGGGAGTGGACATGACCAACCAATGGACGTGGACATGTCCAACCAATGGGAGTGGACATGTCCAACCAATGGACGTGGACATGTCCAACCAATGGACGTGGTCATGACCAACCAATGGACGTGGCCATGTCCAACCAATGGGCGTGGCCATGTCCAACCAATGGGAGTGGACATGACCAACCAATGGGAGTGGACATGACCAACCAATGGACGTGGTCATGACCAACCAATGGACGTGGCCATGTCCAACCAATGGACGTGGACATGACCAACCAATGGACGTGGACATGTCCAACCAATGGGAGTGGACATGACCAACCAATGGACGTGGACATGTCCAACCAATGGGCGTGGCCATGTCCAACCAATGGGAGTGGACATGACCAACCAATGGACGTGGTCATGACCAACCAATGGACGTGGACATGTCCAACCAATGGGCGTGGCCATGTCCAACCAATGGGCGTGGCCATGTCCAACCAATGGGCGTGGCCATGTCCAACCAATGGGAGTGGACATGACCAACCAATGGACGTGGTCATGACCAACCAATGGACGTGGACATGACCAACCAATGGACGTGGTCATGACCAACCAATGGACGTGGACATGACCAACCAATGGACGTGGACATGACCAACCAATGGACGTGGTCATGACCAACCAATGGACGTGGTCATGTCCAACCAATGGACGTGGACATGACCAACCAATGGACGTGGTCATGACCAACCAATGGACGTGGTCATGTCCAACCAATGGACGTGGTCATGTCCAACCAATGGACGTGGACATGACCAACCAATGGACGTGGTCATGACCAACCAATGGACGTGGACATGACCAACCAATGGGCGTGGTCATGACCAACCAATGGACGTGGTCATGACCAACCAATGGGCGTGGTCATGACCAACCAATGGACGTGGTCATGACCAACCAATGGACGTGGTCATGACCAACCAATGGGCGTGGACATGACCAACCAATGGACGTGGACATGACCAACCAATGGACGTGGTCATGACCAACCAATGGGCGTGGTCATGACCAACCAATGGATGTGGTCATGTCCAACCAATGGGCGTGGTCATGACCAACCAATGGGCGTGGTCATGACCAACCAATGGGCGTGGTCATGACCAACCAATGGACGTGGTCATGACCAACCAATGGGCGTGGTCATGACCAACCAATGGACGTGGTCATGACCAACCAATGGACGTGGTCATGACCAACCAATGGACGTGGTCATGACCAACCAATGGGCGTGGTCATGACCAACCAATGGACGTGGTCATGACCAACCAATGGGCGTGGTCATGACCAACCAATGGACGTGGTCATGTCCAACCAATGGACGTGGTCATGACCAACCAATGGGCGTGGTCATGACCAACCAATGGGCGTGGCCATGACCAACCAATGGGCGTGGACATGTCCAACCAATGGGCGTGGACATGTCCAACCAATGGACGTGGACATGACCAACAAATGGACGTGGACATGACCAACCAATGGACGTGGACATGACCAACCAATGGACGTGGTCATGACCAACCAATGGACGTGGACATGACCAACCAATGGACGTGGTCATGACCAACCAATGGACGTGGACATGACCAACCAATGGACGTGGACATGACCAACCAATGGACGTGGTCATGACCAACCAATGGACGTGGACATGACCAACCAATGGACGTGGTCATGACCAACCAATGGACGTGGACATGACCAACCAATGGGCGTGGTCATGACCAACCAATGGACGTGGTCATGACCAACCAATGGACGTGGACATGACCAACCAATGGACGTGGTCATGACCAACCAATGGACGTGGTCATGACCAACCAATGGACGTGGACATGACCAACCAATGGGCGTGGTCATGACCAACCAATGGACGTGGTCATGACCAACCAATGGGCGTGGTCATGACCAACCAATGGACGTGGTCATGACCAACCAATGGACGTGGTCATGACCAACCAATGGGCGTGGACATGACCAACCAATGGACGTGGTCATGACCAACCAATGGACGTGGACATGTCCAACCAATGGGCGTGGCCATGTCCAACCAATGGGCGTGGCCATGTCCAACCAATGGGAGTGTACATGACTAACCAATGGGCGTGGACATGTCCAACCAATGGGCGTGGCCATGTCCAACCAATGGACGTGGTCATGACCAACCAATGGACGTGGACATGACCAACCAATGGACGTGGACATGACCAACCAATGGACGTGGTCATGACAAACCAATGGACGTGGACATGACCAACCAATGGACGTGGTCATGACCAACCAATGGACGTGGACATGACCAACCAATGGACGTGGTCATGACCAACCAATGGACGTGGTCATGTCCAACCAATGGACGTGGACATGACCAACCAATGGACGTGGTCATGACCAACCAATGGACGTGGTCATGTCCAACCAATGGACGTGGTCATGTCCAACCAATGGACGTGGACATGACCAACCAATGGACGTGGTCATGACCAACCAATGGACGTGGACATGACCAACCAATGGGCGTGGTCATGACCAACCAATGGACGTGGTCATGACCAACCAATGGGCGTGGTCATGACCAACCAATGGACGTGGTCATGACCAACCAATGGACGTGGTCATGACCAACCAATGGGCGTGGACATGACCAACCAATGGACGTGGACATGACCAACCAATGGACGTGGTCATGACCAACCAATGGGCGTGGTCATGACCAACCAATGGATGTGGTCATGTCCAACCAATGGGCGTGGTCATGACCAACCAATGGGCGTGGTCATGACCAACCAATGGGCGTGGTCATGACCAACCAATGGACGTGGTCATGACCAACCAATGGGCGTGGTCATGACCAACCAATGGACGTGGTCATGACCAACCAATGGACGTGGTCATGACCAACCAATGGACGTGGTCATGACCAACCAATGGGCGTGGTCATGACCAACCAATGGACGTGGTCATGACCAACCAATGGGCGTGGTCATGACCAACCAATGGACGTGGTCATGTCCAACCAATGGACGTGGTCATGACCAACCAATGGGCGTGGTCATGACCAACCAATGGGCGTGGCCATGACCAACCAATGGGCGTGGACATGTCCAACCAATGGGCGTGGACATGTCCAACCAATGGACGTGGACATGACCAACAAATGGACGTGGACATGACCAACCAATGGACGTGGACATGACCAACCAATGGACGTGGTCATGACCAACCAATGGACGTGGACATGACCAACCAATGGACGTGGTCATGACCAACCAATGGACGTGGACATGACCAACCAATGGACGTGGACATGACCAACCAATGGACGTGGTCATGACCAACCAATGGACGTGGTCATGTCCAACCAATGGACGTGGACATGACCAACCAATGGACGTGGTCATGACCAACCAATGGACGTGGTCATGTCCAACCAATGGACGTGGTCATGTCCAACCAATGGACGTGGACATGACCAACCAATGGACGTGGTCATGACCAACCAATGGACGTGGACATGACCAACCAATGGGCGTGGTCATGACCAACCAATGGACGTGGTCATGACCAACCAATGGGCGTGGTCATGACCAACCAATGGACGTGGTCATGACCAACCAATGGACGTGGTCATGACCAACCAATGGGCGTGGACATGACCAACCAATGGACGTGGACATGACCAACCAATGGACGTGGTCATGACCAACCAATGGGCGTGGCCATGACCAACCAATGGATGTGGTCATGTCCAACCAATGGGCGTGGTCATGACCAACCAATGGGCGTGGTCATGACCAACCAATGGGCGTGGTCATGACCAACCAATGGACGTGGTCATGACCAACCAATGGGCGTGGTCATGACCAACCAATGGACGTGGTCATGACCAACCAATGGACGTGGTCATGACCAACCAATGGACGTGGTCATGACCAACCAATGGGCGTGGTCATGACCAACCAATGGACGTGGTCATGACCAACCAATGGGCGTGGTCATGACCAACCAATGGACGTGGTCATGTCCAACCAATGGACGTGGTCATGACCAACCAATGGGCGTGGTCATGACCAACCAATGGGCGTGGCCATGACCAACCAATGGGCGTGGACATGTCCAACCAATGGGCGTGGACATGTCCAACCAATGGACGTGGACATGACCAACAAATGGACGTGGACATGACCAACCAATGGACGTGGACATGACCAACCAATGGACGTGGTCATGACCAACCAATGGACGTGGACATGACCAACCAATGGACGTGGTCATGACCAACCAATGGACGTGGACATGACCAACCAATGGACGTGGACATGACCAACCAATGGACGTGGTCATGACCAACCAATGGACGTGGACATGACCAACCAATGGACGTGGTCATGACCAACCAATGGACGTGGACATGACCAACCAATGGGCGTGGTCATGACCAACCAATGGACGTGGTCATGACCAACCAATGGACGTGGACATGACCAACCAATGGACGTGGTCATGACCAACCAATGGACGTGGTCATGACCAACCAATGGACGTGGACATGACCAACCAATGGGCGTGGTCATGACCAACCAATGGACGTGGTCATGACCAACCAATGGGCGTGGTCATGACCAACCAATGGACGTGGTCATGACCAACCAATGGACGTGGTCATGACCAACCAATGGGCGTGGACATGACCAACCAATGGACGTGGACATGACCAACCAATGGACGTGGTCATGACCAACCAATGGGCGTGGTCATGACCAACCAATGGATGTGGTCATGTCCAACCAATGGGCGTGGTCATGACCAACCAATGGACGTGGTCATGACCAACCAATGGGCGTGGTCATGACCAACCAATGGACGTGGTCATGACCAACCAATGGACGTGGTCATGACCAACCAATGGACGTGGTCATGACCAACCAATGGGCGTGGTCATGACCAACCAATGGACGTGGTCATGACCAACCAATGGGCGTGGTCATGACCAACCAATGGACGTGGTCATGTCCAACCAATGGACGTGGTCATGACCAACCAATGGGCGTGGTCATGACCAACCAATGGGCGTGGCCATGACCAACCAATGGGCGTGGACATGTCCAACCAATGGGCGTGGACATGTCCAACCAATGGACGTGGACATGACCAACAAATGGACGTGGACATGACCAACCAATGGACGTGGACATGTCCAACCAATGGGCGTGGACATGTCCAACCAATGGGCGTGGACATGTCCAACCAATGGGCGTGGACATGTCCAACCAATGGACGTGGACATGACCAACAAATGGACGTGGACATGACCAACCAATGGACGTGGACATGTCCAACCAATGGACGTGGCCATGACCAACCAATGGACGTGGACATGACCAACCAATGGACGTGGCCATGACCAACCAATGGGCGTGGACATGTCCAACCAATGGACGTGGACATGTCCAACCAATGGGCGTGGCCATGACCAACCAATGGACGTGGACATGACCAACCAATGGACGTGGCCATGACCAACCAATGGGCGTGGACATGTCCAACCAATGGACGTGGACATGTCCAACCAATGGGCGTGGACATGACCAACCAATGGACGTGGACATGACCAACCAATGGACGTGGACATGACCAACCAATGGACGTGGACATGTCCAACCAATGGGCGTGGCCATGTCCAACCAATGGGAGTGGACATGACCAACCAATGGACGTGGACATGTCCAACCAATGGGAGTGGACATGTCCAACCAATGGACGTGGACATGTCCAACCAATGGACGTGGTCATGACCAACCAATGGACGTGGCCATGTCCAACCAATGGGCGTGGCCATGTCCAACCAATGGTAGTGGACATGACCAACCAATGGGAGTGGACATGACCAACCAATGGACGTGGTCATGACCAACCAATGGACGTGGCCATGTCCAACCAATGGACGTGGACATGACCAACCAATGGACGTGGACATGTCCAACCAATGGGAGTGGACATGACCAACCAATGGACGTGGACATGTCCAACCAATGGGCGTGGCCATGTCCAACCAATGGGAGTGGACATGACCAACCAATGGACGTGGTCATGACCAACCAATGGACGTGGACATGTCCAACCAATGGGCGTGGCCATGTCCAACCAATGGGCGTGGCCATGTCCAACCAATGGGAGTGGACATGACTAACCAATGGGCGTGGACATGTCCAACCAATGGGCGTGGCCATGTCCAACCAATGGACGTGGTCATGACCAACCAATGGACGTGGACATGACCAACCAATGGACGTGGACATGACCAACCAATGGACGTGGTCATGACAAACCAATGGACGTGGACATGACCAACCAATGGACGTGGTCATGACCAACCAATGGACGTGGACATGACCAACCAATGGACGTGGTCATGACCAACCAATGGACGTGGTCATGTCCAACCAATGGACGTGGACATGACCAACCAATGGACGTGGTCATGACCAACCAATGGACGTGGTCATGTCCAACCAATGGACGTGGTCATGTCCAACCAATGGACGTGGACATGACCAACCAATGGACGTGGTCATGACCAACCAATGGACGTGGACATGACCAACCAATGGGCGTGGTCATGACCAACCAATGGACGTGGTCATGACCAACCAATGGGCGTGGTCATGACCAACCAATGGACGTGGTCATGACCAACCAATGGACGTGGTCATGACCAACCAATGGGCGTGGACATGACCAACCAATGGACGTGGACATGACCAACCAATGGACGTGGTCATGACCAACCAATGGGCGTGGTCATGACCAACCAATGGATGTGGTCATGTCCAACCAATGGGCGTGGTCATGACCAACCAATGGGCGTGGTCATGACCAACCAATGGGCGTGGTCATGACCAACCAATGGACGTGGTCATGACCAACCAATGGGCGTGGTCATGACCAACCAATGGACGTGGTCATGACCAACCAATGGACGTGGTCATGACCAACCAATGGACGTGGTCATGACCAACCAATGGGCGTGGTCATGACCAACCAATGGACGTGGTCATGACCAACCAATGGGCGTGGTCATGACCAACCAATGGACGTGGTCATGTCCAACCAATGGACGTGGTCATGACCAACCAATGGGCGTGGTCATGACCAACCAATGGGCGTGGCCATGACCAACCAATGGGCGTGGACATGTCCAACCAATGGGCGTGGACATGTCCAACCAATGGACGTGGACATGACCAACAAATGGACGTGGACATGACCAACCAATGGACGTGGACATGACCAACCAATGGACGTGGTCATGACCAACCAATGGACGTGGACATGACCAACCAATGGACGTGGTCATGACCAACCAATGGACGTGGACATGACCAACCAATGGACGTGGACATGACCAACCAATGGACGTGGTCATGACCAACCAATGGACGTGGACATGACCAACCAATGGACGTGGTCATGACCAACCAATGGACGTGGACATGACCAACCAATGGGCGTGGTCATGACCAACCAATGGACGTGGTCATGACCAACCAATGGACGTGGACATGACCAACCAATGGACGTGGTCATGACCAACCAATGGACGTGGTCATGACCAACCAATGGACGTGGACATGACCAACCAATGGGCGTGGTCATGACCAACCAATGGACGTGGTCATGACCAACCAATGGGCGTGGTCATGACCAACCAATGGACGTGGTCATGACCAACCAATGGACGTGGTCATGACCAACCAATGGGCGTGGACATGACCAACCAATGGACGTGGACATGACCAACCAATGGACGTGGTCATGACCAACCAATGGGCGTGGTCATGACCAACCAATGGATGTGGTCATGTCCAACCAATGGGCGTGGTCATGACCAACCAATGGGCGTGGTCATGACCAACCAATGGGCGTGGTCATGACCAACCAATGGACGTGGTCATGACCAACCAATGGGCGTGGTCATGACCAACCAATGGACGTGGTCATGACCAACCAATGGACGTGGTCATGACCAACCAATGGACGTGGTCATGACCAACCAATGGGCGTGGTCATGACCAACCAATGGACGTGGTCATGACCAACCAATGGGCGTGGTCATGACCAACCAATGGACGTGGTCATGTCCAACCAATGGACGTGGTCATGACCAACCAATGGGCGTGGTCATGACCAACCAATGGGCGTGGCCATGACCAACCAATGGGCGTGGACATGTCCAACCAATGGGCGTGGACATGTCCAACCAATGGACGTGGACATGACCAACAAATGGACGTGGACATGACCAACCAATGGACGTGGACATGTCCAACCAATGGGCGTGGACATGTCCAACCAATGGGCGTGGACATGTCCAACCAATGGGCGTGGACATGTCCAACCAATGGACGTGGACATGACCAACAAATGGACGTGGACATGACCAACCAATGGACGTGGACATGTCCAACCAATGGACGTGGCCATGACCAACCAATGGACGTGGACATGACCAACCAATGGACGTGGCCATGACCAACCAATGGGCGTGGACATGTCCAACCAATGGACGTGGACATGTCCAACCAATGGGCGTGGCCATGACCAACCAATGGACGTGGACATGACCAACCAATGGACGTGGCCATGACCAACCAATGGGCGTGGACATGTCCAACCAATGGACGTGGACATGTCCAACCAATGGGCGTGGACATGACCAACCAATGGACGTGGACATGACCAACCAATGGACGTGGACATGACCAACCAATGGGCGTGGACATGACCAACCAATGGACGTGGCCATGACCAACCAATGGACGTGGACATGACCAACCAATGGACGTGGACATGTCCAACCAATGGACGTGGACATGACCAACCAATGGACGTGGACATGACCAACCAATGGACGTGGACATGACCAACCAATGGACGTGGACATGTCCAACCAATGGGCGTGGACATGACCAACCAATGGACGTGGACATGACCAACCAATGGACGTGGACATGACCAACCAATGGACGTGGACATGTCCAACCAATGGACGTGGACATGACCAACCAATGGACGTGGACATGACCAACCAATGGACGTGGACATGTCCAACCAATGGACGTGGACATGACCAACCAATGGACGTGGACATGTCCAACCAATGGACGTGGACATGACCAACCAATGGACGTGGACATGACCAACCAATGGGCGTGGCCATGTCCAACCAATGGACGTGGACATGTCCAACCAATGGACGTGGCCATGACCAACCAATGGACGTGGACATGTCCAACCAATGGGCGTGGCCATGTCCAACCAATGGACGTGGTCATGTCCAACCAATGGACGTGGACATGTCCAACCAATGGGCGTGGTCATGACCAACCAATGGACGTGGTCATGACCAACCAATGGACGTGGCCATGTCCAACCAATGGACGTGGACATGTCCAACCAATGGACGTGGCCATGACCAACCAATGGACGTGGACATGTCCAACCAATGGGCGTGGCCATGTCCAACCAATGGACGTGGTCATGTCCAACCAATGGACGTGGACATGTCCAACCAATGGGCGTGGTCATGACCAACCAATGGACGTGATCATGTCCAACCAATGGGCGTGGCCATGTCCAACCAATGGGAGTGGACATGACCAACCAATGGACGTGGACATGTCCAACCAATGGGAGTGGACATGTCCAACCAATGGACGTGGTCATGTCCAACCAATGGACGTGGACATGTCCAACCAATGGACGTGGTCATGACCAACCAATGGACGTGGTCATGACCAACCAATGGACGTGGACATGTCCAACCAATGGACGTGGTCATGACCAACCAATGGACGTGGTCATGACCAACCAATGGACGTGGTCATGACCAACCAATGGACGTGGTCATGACCAACCAATGGACGTGGACATGACCAACCAATGGACGTGGACATGTCCAACCAATGGACGTGGTCATGACCAACCAATGGACGTGGTCATGACCAACCAATGGACGTGGACATGTCCAACCAATGGACGTGGTCATGTCCAACCAATGGACGTGGTCATGACCAACCAATGGACGTGGTCATGACCAACCAATGGACGTGGTCATGACCAACCAATGGACGTGGACATGTCCAACCAATGGACGTGGTCATGACCAACCAATGGACGTGGTCATGACCAACCAATGGACGTGGACATGTCCAACCAATGGGCGTGGCCATGTCCAACCAATGGGAGTGGACATGACCAACCAATGGACGTGGACATGTCCAACCAATGGGAGTGGACATGTCCAACCAATGGACGTGGTCATGTCCAACCAATGGACGTGGACATGTCCAACCAATGGACGTGGTCATGACCAACCAATGGACGTGGTCATGACCAACCAATGGACGTGGACATGTCCAACCAATGGACGTGGTCATGACCAACCAATGGACGTGGTCATGACCAACCAATGGACGTGGACATGTCCAACCAATGGACGTGGACATGTCCAACCAATGGACGTGGTCATGTCCAACCAATGGACGTGGACATGTCCAACCAATGGACGTGGTCATGACCAACCAATGGACGTGGTCATGACCAACCAATGGACGTGGACATGTCCAACCAATGGACGTGGTCATGTCCAACCAATGGACGTGGACATGTCCAACCAATGGACGTGGTCATGACCAACCAATGGACGTGGACATGTCCAACCAATGGACGTGGTCATGTCCAACCAATGGACGTGGACATGACCAACCAATGGACGTGGACATGACCAACCAATGGACGTGGTCATGACCAACCAATGGACGTGGACATGTCCAACCAATGGACGTGGTCATGTCCAACCAATGGACGTGGACATGACCAACCAATGGACGTGGACATGACCAACCAATGGACGTGGTCATGACCAACCAATGGACGTGGACATGACCAACCAATGGACGTGGACATGACCAACCAATGGACGTGGACATGTCCAACCAATGGACGTGGTCATGTCCAACCAATGGACGTGGACATGTCCAACCAATGGACGTGGACATGTCCAACCAATGGACGTGGTCATGTCCAACCAATGGACGTGGACATGTCCAACCAATGGGCGTGGTCATGACCAACCAATGGACGTGGACATGTCCAACCAATGGGCGTGGCCATGTCCAACCAATGGACGTGGTCATGTCCAACCAATGGACGTGGACATGTCCAACCAATGGGCGTGGTCATGACCAACCAATGGACGTGGTCATGACCAACCAATGGACGTGGACATGTCCAACCAATGGGCGTGGCCATGTCCAACCAATGGGAGTGGACATGACCAACCAATGGACGTGGACATGTCCAACCAATGGGAGTGGACATGTCCAACCAATGGACGTGGACATGTCCAACCAATGGACGTGGTCATGACCAACCAATGGACGTGGCCATGTCCAACCAATGGGCGTGGCCATGTCCAACCAATGGGAGTGGACATGACCAACCAATGGGAGTGGACATGACCAACCAATGGACGTGGTCATGACCAACCAATGGACGTGGCCATGTCCAACCAATGGACGTGGACATGACCAACCAATGGACGTGGACATGTCCAACCAATGGGAGTGGACATGACCAACCAATGGACGTGGACATGTCCAACCAATGGGCGTGGCCATGTCCAACCAATGGGAGTGGACATGACCAACCAATGGACGTGGTCATGACCAACCAATGGACGTGGACATGTCCAACCAATGGGCGTGGCCATGTCCAACCAATGGGCGTGGCCATGTCCAACCAATGGGAGTGGACATGACTAACCAATGGGCGTGGACATGTCCAACCAATGGGCGTGGCCATGTCCAACCAATGGACGTGGTCATGACCAACCAATGGACGTGGACATGACCAACCAATGGACGTGGACATGACCAACCAATGGACGTGGTCATGACAAACCAATGGACGTGGACATGACCAACCAATGGACGTGGTCATGACCAACCAATGGACGTGGACATGACCAACCAATGGACGTGGTCATGACCAACCAATGGACGTGGTCATGTCCAACCAATGGACGTGGACATGACCAACCAATGGACGTGGTCATGACCAACCAATGGACGTGGTCATGTCCAACCAATGGACGTGGTCATGTCCAACCAATGGACGTGGACATGACCAACCAATGGACGTGGTCATGACCAACCAATGGACGTGGACATGACCAACCAATGGGCGTGGTCATGACCAACCAATGGACGTGGTCATGACCAACCAATGGGCGTGGTCATGACCAACCAATGGACGTGGTCATGACCAACCAATGGACGTGGTCATGACCAACCAATGGGCGTGGACATGACCAACCAATGGACGTGGACATGACCAACCAATGGACGTGGTCATGACCAACCAATGGGCGTGGTCATGACCAACCAATGGATGTGGTCATGTCCAACCAATGGGCGTGGTCATGACCAACCAATGGGCGTGGTCATGACCAACCAATGGGCGTGGTCATGACCAACCAATGGACGTGGTCATGACCAACCAATGGGCGTGGTCATGACCAACCAATGGACGTGGTCATGACCAACCAATGGACGTGGTCATGACCAACCAATGGACGTGGTCATGACCAACCAATGGGCGTGGTCATGACCAACCAATGGACGTGGTCATGACCAACCAATGGGCGTGGTCATGACCAACCAATGGACGTGGTCATGTCCAACCAATGGACGTGGTCATGACCAACCAATGGGCGTGGTCATGACCAACCAATGGGCGTGGCCATGACCAACCAATGGGCGTGGACATGTCCAACCAATGGGCGTGGACATGTCCAACCAATGGACGTGGACATGACCAACAAATGGACGTGGACATGACCAACCAATGGACGTGGACATGTCCAACCAATGGGCGTGGACATGTCCAACCAATGGGCGTGGACATGTCCAACCAATGGGCGTGGACATGTCCAACCAATGGACGTGGACATGACCAACAAATGGACGTGGACATGACCAACCAATGGACGTGGACATGTCCAACCAATGGACGTGGCCATGACCAACCAATGGACGTGGACATGACCAACCAATGGACGTGGCCATGACCAACCAATGGGCGTGGACATGTCCAACCAATGGACGTGGACATGTCCAACCAATGGGCGTGGCCATGACCAACCAATGGACGTGGACATGACCAACCAATGGACGTGGCCATGACCAACCAATGGGCGTGGACATGTCCAACCAATGGACGTGGACATGTCCAACCAATGGGCGTGGACATGACCAACCAATGGACGTGGACATGACCAACCAATGGACGTGGACATGACCAACCAATGGGCGTGGACATGTCCAACCAATGGACGTGGACATGTCCAACCAATGGGCGTGGACATGACCAACCAATGGACGTGGCCATGACCAACCAATGGACGTGGACATGACCAACCAATGGACGTGGACATGTCCAACCAATGGACGTGGACATGACCAACCAATGGACGTGGACATGACCAACCAATGGACGTGGACATGACCAACCAATGGACGTGGACATGTCCAACCAATGGACGTGGACATGACCAACCAATGGACGTGGACATGTCCAACCAATGGACGTGGACATGACCAACCAATGGACGTGGACATGACCAACCAATGGGCGTGGCCATGTCCAACCAATGGACGTGGACATGTCCAACCAATGGACGTGGCCATGACCAACCAATGGACGTGGACATGTCCAACCAATGGGCGTGGCCATGTCCAACCAATGGACGTGGTCATGTCCAACCAATGGACGTGGACATGTCCAACCAATGGGCGTGGTCATGACCAACCAATGGACGTGGTCATGACCAACCAATGGACGTGGCCATGTCCAACCAATGGACGTGGACATGTCCAACCAATGGACGTGGCCATGACCAACCAATGGACGTGGACATGTCCAACCAATGGGCGTGGCCATGTCCAACCAATGGACGTGGTCATGTCCAACCAATGGACGTGGACATGTCCAACCAATGGGCGTGGTCATGACCAACCAATGGACGTGGTCATGTCCAACCAATGGGCGTGGCCATGTCCAACCAATGGGAGTGGACATGACCAACCAATGGACGTGGACATGTCCAACCAATGGGAGTGGACATGTCCAACCAATGGACGTGGTCATGTCCAACCAATGGACGTGGACATGTCCAACCAATGGACGTGGTCATGACCAACCAATGGACGTGGTCATGACCAACCAATGGACGTGGACATGTCCAACCAATGGACGTGGTCATGACCAACCAATGGACGTGGTCATGACCAACCAATGGACGTGGTCATGACCAACCAATGGACGTGGTCATGACCAACCAATGGACGTGGACATGACCAACCAATGGACGTGGACATGTCCAACCAATGGACGTGGTCATGACCAACCAATGGACGTGGTCATGACCAACCAATGGACGTGGACATGTCCAACCAATGGACGTGGTCATGTCCAACCAATGGACGTGGTCATGACCAACCAATGGACGTGGTCATGACCAACCAATGGACGTGGTCATGACCAACCAATGGACGTGGACATGTCCAACCAATGGACGTGGTCATGACCAACCAATGGACGTGGTCATGACCAACCAATGGACGTGGACATGTCCAACCAATGGGCGTGGCCATGTCCAACCAATGGGAGTGGACATGACCAACCAATGGACGTGGACATGTCCAACCAATGGGAGTGGACATGTCCAACCAATGGACGTGGTCATGTCCAACCAATGGACGTGGACATGTCCAACCAATGGACGTGGTCATGACCAACCAATGGACGTGGTCATGACCAACCAATGGACGTGGACATGTCCAACCAATGGACGTGGTCATGACCAACCAATGGACGTGGTCATGACCAACCAATGGACGTGGACATGTCCAACCAATGGACGTGGACATGTCCAACCAATGGACGTGGTCATGTCCAACCAATGGACGTGGACATGTCCAACCAATGGACGTGGTCATGACCAACCAATGGACGTGGTCATGACCAACCAATGGACGTGGACATGTCCAACCAATGGACGTGGTCATGTCCAACCAATGGACGTGGACATGTCCAACCAATGGACGTGGTCATGACCAACCAATGGACGTGGACATGTCCAACCAATGGACGTGGTCATGTCCAACCAATGGACGTGGACATGACCAACCAATGGACGTGGACATGACCAACCAATGGACGTGGTCATGACCAACCAATGGACGTGGACATGACCAACCAATGGACGTGGTCATGACCAACCAATGGACGTGGACATGACCAACCAATGGACGTGGACATGACCAACCAATGGACGTGGACATGTCCAACCAATGGACGTGGTCATGTCCAACCAATGGACGTGGACATGTCCAACCAATGGACGTGGACATGTCCAACCAATGGACGTGGTCATGTCCAACCAATGGACGTGGACATGTCCAACCAATGGGCGTGGTCATGACCAACCAATGGACGTGGACATGTCCAACCAATGGGCGTGGCCATGTCCAACCAATGGACGTGGTCATGTCCAACCAATGGACGTGGACATGTCCAACCAATGGGCGTGGTCATGACCAACCAATGGACGTGGTCATGACCAACCAATGGACGTGGACATGTCCAACCAATGGGCGTGGCCATGTCCAACCAATGGGAGTGGACATGACCAACCAATGGACGTGGACATGTCCAACCAATGGGAGTGGACATGTCCAACCAATGGACGTGGACATGTCCAACCAATGGACGTGGTCATGACCAACCAATGGACGTGGCCATGTCCAACCAATGGGCGTGGCCATGTCCAACCAATGGGAGTGGACATGACCAACCAATGGGAGTGGACATGACCAACCAATGGACGTGGTCATGACCAACCAATGGACGTGGCCATGTCCAACCAATGGACGTGGACATGACCAACCAATGGACGTGGACATGTCCAACCAATGGGAGTGGACATGACCAACCAATGGACGTGGACATGTCCAACCAATGGGCGTGGCCATGTCCAACCAATGGGAGTGGACATGACCAACCAATGGACGTGGTCATGACCAACCAATGGACGTGGACATGTCCAACCAATGGGCGTGGCCATGTCCAACCAATGGGCGTGGCCATGTCCAACCAATGGGAGTGGACATGACTAACCAATGGGCGTGGACATGTCCAACCAATGGGCGTGGCCATGTCCAACCAATGGACGTGGTCATGACCAACCAATGGACGTGGACATGACCAACCAATGGACGTGGACATGACCAACCAATGGACGTGGTCATGACAAACCAATGGACGTGGACATGACCAACCAATGGACGTGGTCATGACCAACCAATGGACGTGGACATGACCAACCAATGGACGTGGTCATGACCAACCAATGGACGTGGTCATGTCCAACCAATGGACGTGGACATGACCAACCAATGGACGTGGTCATGACCAACCAATGGACGTGGTCATGTCCAACCAATGGACGTGGTCATGTCCAACCAATGGACGTGGACATGACCAACCAATGGACGTGGTCATGACCAACCAATGGACGTGGACATGACCAACCAATGGACGTGGTCATGTCCAACCAATGGACGTGGACATGACCAACCAATGGACGTGGTCATGACCAACCAATGGACGTGGACATGACCAACCAATGGACGTGGTCATGACCAACCAATGGACGTGGACATGACAAACCAATGGACGTGGTCATGTCCAACCAATGGACGTGGTCATGTCCAACCAATGGACGTGGTCATGTCCAACCAATGGACGTGGTCATGACCAACCAATGGACGTGGACATGACCAACCAATGGACGTGGACATGACAAACCAATGGGCGTGGTCATGACCAACCAATGGACGTGGACATGACCAACCAATGGACGTGGACATGACAAACCAATGGACGTGGTCATGTCCAACCAATGGGCGTGGTCATGTCCAACCAATGGACGTGGTCATGACCAACCAATGGACGTGGTCATGTCCAACCAATGGACGTGGTCATGTCCAACCAATGGACGTGGTCATGACCAACCAATGGACGTGGTCATGTTCAACCAATGGACGTGGACATGACAAACCAATGGACGTGGTCATGACCAACCAATGGACGTGGTCATGACCAACCAATGGACGTGGACATGACCAACCAATGGACGTGGTCATGACCAACCAATGGACGTGGTCATGACCAACCAATGGACGTGGACATGACAAACCAATGGACGTGGTCATGACCAACCAATGGACGTGGACATGACCAACCAATGGACGTGGTCATGACCAACCAATGGACGTGGACATGACCAACCAATGGACGTGGACATGACCAACCAATGGGCGTGGCCATGTCCAACCAATGGGCGTGGTCATGACCAACCAATGGACGTGGACATGACCAACCAATGGACGTGGACATGACCAACCAATGGACGTGGACATGACCAACCAATGGACGTGGACATGACCAACCAATGGACGTGGCCATGTCCAACCAATGGGCGTGGTCATGACCAACCAATGGATGTGGTCATGACCAACCAATGGACGTGGACATGACCAACCAATGGACGTGGACATGACCAACCAATGGACGTGGCCATGTCCAAACAATAGGCGTGGTCATGACCAACCAATGGGCGTGGTCATGACCAACCAATGGACGTGGACATGACCAACCAATGGACGTGGACATGACCAACCAATGGACGTGGCCATGACCAACCAATGGACGTGGACATGACCAACCAATGGACGTGGACATGACCAACCAATGGACGTGGACATGACCAACCAATGGACGTGGCCATGTCCAACCAATGGGCGTGGTCATGACCAACCAATGGATGTGGTCATGACCAACCAATGGACGTGGACATGACCAACCAATGGACGTGGACATGACCAACCAATGGACGTTGCCATGTCCAACCAATGGGCGTGGTCATGACCAACCAATGGGCGTGGTCATGACCAACCAATGGACGTGGACATGACCAACCAATGGACGTGGACATGACCAACCAATGGACGTGGCCATGACCAACCAATGGACGTGGACATGACCAACCAATGGACGTGGACATGACCAACCAATGGACGTGGCCATGACCAACCAATGGACGTGGACATGACCAACCAATGGACGTGGACATGACCAACCAATGGACGTGGACATGACCAACCAATGGACGTGGCCATGTCCAACCAATGGGCGTGGACATGACCAACCAATGGGCGTGGACATGACCAACCAATGGGCGTGGTCATGACCAACCAATGGGCGTGGCCATGACCAACCAATGGGCGTGGTCATGACCAACCAATGGACGTGGTCATGACCAACCAATGGGCGTGGTCATGACCAACCAATGGACGTGGTCATGACCAACCAATGGGCGTGGTCATGACCAACCAATGGACGTGGCCATGACCAACCAATGGGCGTGGTCATGTCCAACCAATGGGCGTGGTCATGACCAACCAATGGACGTGGACATGACCAACCAATGGACGTGGTCATGACCAACCAATGGGCGTGGTCATGACCAACCAATGGACGTGGTCATGACCAACCAATGGGCGTGGCCATGACCAACCAATGGACGTGGTCATGACCAACCAATGGGCGTGGTCATGACCAACCAATGGACGTGGCCATGACCAACCAATGGGCGTGGTCATGTCCAACCAATGGGCGTGGTCATGACCAACCAATGGACGTGGACATGACCAACCAATGGACGTGGTCATGACCAACCAATGGGCGTGGTCATGACCAACCAATGGACGTGGTCATGACCAACCAATGGGCGTGGCCATGACCAACCAATGGACGTGGTCATGACCAACCAATGGGCGTGGTCATGACCAACCAATGGACGTGGTCATGACCAACCAATGGGCGTGGTCATGACCAACCAATGGACGTGGTCATGACCAACCAATGGGCGTGGTCATGACCAACCAATGGACGTGGACATGACCAACCAATGGGCGTGGTCATGACCAACCAATGGACGTGGTCATGACCAACCAATGGGCGTGGTCATGACCAACCAATGGGCGTGGCCATGACCAACCAATGGACGTGGTCATGACCAACCAATGGGCGTGGTCATGACCAACCAATGGACGTGGTCATGACCAACCAATGGACGTGGTCATGACCAACCAATGGGCGTGGTCATGACCAACCAATGGACGTGGTCATGACCAACCAATGGGCGTGGTCATGACCAACCAATGGACGTGGACATGACCAACCAATGGACGTGGACATGACCAACCAATGGACGTGGACATGACCAACCAATGGACGTGGTCATGACCAACCAATGGGCGTGGTCATGACCAACCAATGGACGTGGTCATGACCAACCAATGGACGTGGACATGACCAACCAATGGACGTGGACATGACCAACCAATGGACGTGGACATGACCAACCAATGGACGTGGTCATGACCAACCAATGGACGTGGTCATGACCAACCAATGGACGTGGACATGACCAACCAATGGACGTGGTCATGACCAACCAATGGACGTGGACATGACCAACCAATGGACGTGGTCATGACCAACCAATGGACGTGGACATGACCAACCAATGGACGTGGTCATGACCAACCAATGGGCGTGGTCATGACCAACCAATGGACGTGGACATGACCAACCAATGGACGTGGACATGACCAACCAATGGACGTGGACATGACCAACCAATGGACGTGGACATGACCAACCAATGGACGTGGTCATGACCAACCAATGGACGTGGTCATGACCAACCAATGGACGTGGACATGACCAACCAATGGACGTGGTCATGACCAACCAATGGACGTGGACATGACCAACCAATGGACGTGGTCATGACCAACCAATGGACGTGGACATGACCAACCAATGGACGTGGTCATGACCAACCAATGGACGTGGACATGACCAACCAATGGACGTGGACATGACCAACCAATGGACGTGGTCATGACCAACCAATGGACGTGGTCATGACCAACCAATGGACGTGGTCATGACCAACCAATGGACGTGGCCATGACCAACCAATGGACGTGGACATGACCAACCAATGGACGTGGTCATGACCAACCAATGGGCGTGGTGATGACCAACCAATGGACGTGGACATGACCAACCAATGGACGTGGACATGACCAACCAATGGACGTGGACATGACCAACCAATGGACGTGGACATGACCAACCAATGGACGTGGACATGACCAACCAATGGACGTGGACATGACCAACCAATGGACGTGGTCATGACCAACCAATGGACGTGGACATGACCAACCAATGGACGTGGACATGACCAACCAATGGACGTGGTCATGACCAACCAATGGACGTGGTCATGACCAACCAATGGACGTGGACATGACCAACCAATGGACGTGGTCATGACCAACCAATGGACGTGGCCATGTCAAACCAATGGACGTGGTCATGTCCAACCAATGGACGTGGCCATGTCCAACCAATGGACGTGGCCATGTCCAACCAATGGACGTGGCCATGTCCAACCAATGGACGTGGTCATGACCAACCAATGGACGTGGCCATGTCCAACCAATGGACGTGGCCATGTCCAACCAATGGGCGTGGCCATGTCCAACCAATGGGCGTGGACATGTCCAACCAATGGACGTGGTCATGTCCAACCAATGGGCGTGGTCATGACCAACCAATGGGCGTGGTCATGTCCAACCAATGGGCGTGGTCATGACCAACCAATGGGCGTGGTCATGTCCAACCAATGGGCGTGGCCATGTCCAACCAATGGGCGTGGTCATGACCAACCAATGGACGTGGTCATGTCCAACCAATGGGCGTGGTCATGACCAACCAATGGGCGTGGCCATGTCCAACCAATGGGCGTGGCCATGTCCAACCAATGGGCGTGGTCATGACCAACCAATGGACGTGGTCATGTCCAACCAATGGGCGTGGTCATGACCAACCAATGGGCGTGGCCATGTCCAACCAATGGGTGTGGCCATGTCCAACCAATGGGCGTGGCCATGTCCAACCAATGGACGTGGTCATGTCCAACCAATGGGCGTGGTCATGACCAACCAATGGACGTGGACATGACCAACCAATGGACGTGGTCATGACCAACCAATGGACGTGGTCATGACCAACCAATGGGCGTGGACATGTCCAACCAATGGACGTGGTCATGTCCAACCAATGGGCGTGGTCATGACCAACCAATGGACGTGGACATGACCAACCAATGGGCGTGGACATGACCAACCAATGGACGTGGACATGACCAACCAATGGGCGTGGTCATGTCCAACCAATGGGCGTGGTCATGACCAACCAATGGACGTGGACATGACCAACCAATGGACGTGGACATGACCAACCAATGGGCGTGGACATGACCAACCAATGGACGTGGTCATGACCAACCAATGGACGTGGTTATGACCAACCAATGGGCGTGGACATGACCAACCAATGGACGTGGCCATGACCAACCAATGGACGTGGTCATGACCAACCAATGGGCGTGGACATGTCCAACCAATGGACGTGGACATGTCCAACCAATGGACGTGGACATGACCAACCAATGGACGTGGTCATGACCAACCAATGGACGTGGCCATGACCAACCAATGGACGTGGACATGACCAACCAATGGGCGTGGTCATGACCAACCAATGGGCGTGGTCATGTCCAACCAATGGGCGTGGACATGTCCAACCAATGGACGTGGACATGTCCAACCAATGGACGTGGACATGACCAACCAATGGACGTGGACATGTCCAACCAATGGACGTGGACATGTCCAACCAATGGACGTGGACATGACCAACCAATGGGCGTGGACATGTCCAACCAATGGACGTGGACATGTCCAACCAATGGACGTGGTCATGACCAACCAATGGGCGTGGACATGTCCAACCAATGGACGTGGACATGTCCAACCAATGGGCGTGGACATGTCCAACCAATGGACGTGGACATGTCCAACCAATGGACGTGGACATGACCAACCAATGGACGTGGACATGTCCAACCAATGGACGTGGACATGTCCAACCAATGGACGTGGACATGACCAACCAATGGGCGTGGATATGTCCAACCAATGGACGTGGACATGTCCAACCAATGGACGTGGACATGACCAACCAATGGACGTGGCCATGACCAACCAATGGACGTGGACATGACCAACCAATGGGCGTGGTCATGACCAACCAATGGGCGTGGTCATGACCAACCAATGGACGTGGTCATGACCAACCAATGGACGTGGTCATGTCCAACCAATGGGCGTGGCCATGACCAACCAATGGACGTGGTCATGACCAACCAATGGACGTGGCCATGACCAACCAATGGACGTGGTCATGACCAACCAATGGACGTGGTCATGTCCAACCAATGGACGTGGACATGACCAACCAATGGACGTGGTCATGACCAACCAATGGGCGTGGACATGTCCAACCAATGGACGTGGTCATGACCAACCAATGGACGTGGCCATGACCAACCAATGGACGTGGACATGTCCAACCAATGGACGTGGACATGACCAACCAATGGACGTGGCCATGACCAACCAATGGACGTGGCCATGACCAACCAATGGACGTGGCCATGACCAACCAATGGGCGTGGACATGTCCAACCAATGGACGTGGACATGTCCAACCAATGGACGTGGCCATGACCAACCAATGGACGTGGCCATGACCAACCAATGGACGTGGCCATGACCAACCAATGGGCGTGGACATGTCCAACCAATGGACGTGGACATGACCAACCAATGGACGTGGCCATGACCAACCAATGGACGTGGACATGACCAACCAATGGGCGTGGTCATGACCAACCAATGGACGTGGTCATGACCAACCAATGGACGTGGTCATGACCAACCAATGGACGTGGTCATGTCCAACCAATGGGCGTGGCCATGACCAACCAATGGACGTGGACATGACCAACCAATGGACGTGGTCATGACCAACCAATGGACGTGGCCATGACCAACCAATGGGCGTGGTCATGACCAACCAATGGACGTGGTCATGACCAACCAATGGACGTGGCCATGACCAACCAATGGACGTGGACATGACCAACCAATGGACGTGGTCATGACCAACCAATGGACGTGGCCATGACCAACCAATGGACGTGGACATGACCAACCAATGGGCGTGGTCATGACCAACCAATGGACGTGGTCATGACCAACCAATGGACGTGGCCATGACCAATCAATGGACGTGGTCATGTCCAACCAATGGGCGTGGTCATGACCAACCAATGGACGTGGTCATGACCAACCAATGGACGTGGTCATGACCAACCAATGGACGTGGTCATGTCCAACCAATGGACGTGCTCATGTCCAACCAATGGGAGTGGACATGACCAACCAATGGGAGTGGACATGACCAACCAATGGACGTGGTCATGACCAACCAATGGACGTGGCCATGTCCAACCAATGGACGTGGACATGACCAACCAATGGACGTGGACATGTCCAACCAATGGGAGTGGACATGACCAACCAATGGACGTGGACATGTCCAACCAATGGGCGTGGCCATGTCCAACCAATGGGAGTGGACATGACCAACCAATGGACGTGGTCATGACCAACCAATGGACGTGGACATGTCCAACCAATGGGCGTGGCCATGTCCAACCAATGGGCGTGGCCATGTCCAACCAATGGGAGTGGACATGACTAACCAATGGGCGTGGACATGTCCAACCAATGGGCGTGGCCATGTCCAACCAATGGACGTGGTCATGACCAACCAATGGACGTGGACATGACCAACCAATGGACGTGGACATGACTAACCAATGGACGTGGTCATGACAAACCAATGGACGTGGACATGTCCAACCAATGGGCGTGGCCATGTCCAACCAATGGACGTGGTCATGACCAACCAATGGACGTGGACATGACCAACCAATGGACGTGGTCATGACCAACCAATGGACGTGGACATGACCAACCAATGGACGTGGTCATGACCAACCAATGGACGTGGTCATGTCCAACCAATGGACGTGGACATGACCAACCAATGGACGTGGTCATGACCAACCAATGGACGTGGTCATGTCCAACCAATGGACGTGGTCATGACCAACCAATGGGCGTGGACATGACCAACCAATGGACGTGGTCATGACCAACCAATGGACGTGGACATGACCAACCAATGGACGTGGTCATGACCAACCAATGGACGTGGACATGACCAACCAATGGACGTGGTCATGTCCAACCAATGGACGTGGACATGACCAACCAATGGACGTGGTCATGACCAACCAATGGACGTGGACATGACCAACCAATGGACGTGGTCATGACCAACCAATGGACGTGGACATGACAAACCAATGGACGTGGTCATGTCCAACCAATGGACGTGGTCATGTCCAACCAATGGACGTGGTCATGTCCAACCAATGGACGTGGTCATGACCAACCAATGGACGTGGTCATGACCAACCAATGGACGTGGACATGACAAACCAATGGGCGTGGTCATGACCAACCAATGGACGTGGACATGACCAACCAATGGACGTGGACATGACAAACCAATGGACGTGGTCATGTCCAACCAATGGGCGTGGTCATGTCCAACCAATGGACGTGGTCATGACCAACCAATGGACGTGGTCATGTCCAACCAATGGACGTGGTCATGTCCAACCAATGGACGTGGTCATGACCAACCAATGGACGTGGTCATGTCCAACCAATGGACGTGGACATGACAAACCAATGGACGTGGTCATGACCAACCAATGGACGTGGTCATGACCAACCAATGGACGTGGACATGACCAACCAATGGACGTGGTCATGACCAACCAATGGACGTGGACATGACCAACCAATGGACGTGGACATGACCAACCAATGGGCGTGGACATGACCAACCAATGGACGTGGACATGACCAACCAATGGACGTGGACATGACCAACCAATGGACGTGGTCATGACCAACCAATGGACGTGGTCATGTCCAACCAATGGACGTGGACATGACAAACCAATGGACGTGGTCATGACCAACCAATGGACGTGGTCATGGCCAACCAATGGACGTGGACATGACCAACCAATGGACGTGGTCATGACCAACCAATGGACGTGGACATGACCAACCAATGGACGTGGACATGACCAACCAATGGGCGTGGACATGACCAACCAATGGACGTGGACATGACCAACCAATGGACGTGGACATGACCAACCAATGGGCGTGGCCATGTCCAACCAATGGGCGTGGTCATGACCAACCAATGGATGTGGTCATGACCAACCAATGGACGTGGACATGACCAACCAATGGACGTGGACATGACCAACCAATGGACGTGGCCATGTCCAACCAATGGGCGTGGTCATGACCAACCAATGGGCGTGGTCATGACCAACCAATGGACGTGGACATGACCAACCAATGGACGTGGACATGACCAACCAATGGACGTGGCCATGACCAACCAATGGACGTGGACATGACCAACCAATGGACGTGGACATGACCAACCAATGGACGTGGACATGACCAACCAATGGGCGTGGACATGACCAACCAATGGACGTGGCCATGACCAACCAATGGACGTGGACATGACCAACCAATGGACGTGGCCATGTCCAACCAATGGGCGTGGACATGACCAACCAATGGGCGTGGACATGACCAACCAATGGGCGTGGTCATGACCAACCAATGGGCGTGGCCATGACCAACCAATGGGCGTGGTCATGACCAACCAATGGACGTGGTCATGACCAACCAATGGGCGTGGTCATGACCAACCAATGGACGTGGTCATGACCAACCAATGGGCGTGGTCATGACCAACCAATGGACGTGGCCATGACCAACCAATGGGCGTGGTCATGTCCAACCAATGGGCGTGGTCATGACCAACCAATGGACGTGGACATGACCAACCAATGGACGTGGTCATGACCAACCAATGGGCGTGGTCATGACCAACCAATGGACGTGGTCATGACCAACCAATGGGCGTGGCCATGACCAACCAATGGACGTGGTCATGACCAACCAATGGGCGTGGTCATGACCAACCAATGGACGTGGCCATGACCAACCAATGGGCGTGGTCATGTCCAACCAATGGGCGTGGTCATGACCAACCAATGGACGTGGACATGACCAACCAATGGACGTGGTCATGACCAACCAATGGGCGTGGTCATGACCAACCAATGGACGTGGTCATGACCAACCAATGGGCGTGGCCATGACCAACCAATGGACGTGGTCATGACCAACCAATGGGCGTGGTCATGACCAACCAATGGACGTGGTCATGACCAACCAATGGGCGTGGTCATGACCAACCAATGGACGTGGTCATGACCAACCAATGGGCGTGGTCATGACCAACCAATGGACGTGGACATGACCAACCAATGGACGTGGCCATGACCAACCAATGGACGTGGACATGACCAACCAATGGGCGTGGTCATGACCAACCAATGGGCGTGGTCATGACCAACCAATGGACGTGGTCATGACCAACCAATGGGCGTGGCCATGACCAACCAATGGACGTGGTCATGACCAACCAATGGGCGTGGTCATGACCAACCAATGGACGTGGTCATGACCAACCAATGGACGTGGTCATGACCAACCAATGGGCGTGGTCATGACCAACCAATGGACGTGGTCATGACCAACCAATGGGCGTGGTCATGACCAACCAATGGACGTGGACATGACCAACCAATGGACGTGGTCATGACCAACCAATGGGCGTGGTCATGACCAACCAATGGACGTGGTCATGACCAACCAATGGGCGTGGTCATGACCAACCAATGGACGTGGTCATGACCAACCAATGGGCGTGGTCATGACCAACCAATGGACGTGGACATGACCAACCAATGGACGTGGTCATGACCAACCAATGGGCGTGGCCATGACCAACCAATGGACGTGGTCATGACCAACCAATGGGCGTGGTCATGACCAACCAATGGACGTGGTCATGACCAACCAATGGACGTGGTCATGACCAACCAATGGGCGTGGTCATGACCAACCAATGGACGTGGACATGACCAACCAATGGACGTGGACATGACCAACCAATGGACGTGGACATGACCAACCAATGGACGTGGTCATGACCAACCAATGGACGTGGTCATGACCAACCAATGGACGTGGACATGACCAACCAATGGACGTGGTCATGACCAACCAATGGACGTGGACATGACCAACCAATGGACGTGGTCATGACCAACCAATGGACGTGGACATGACCAACCAATGGACGTGGTCATGACCAACCAATGGGCGTGGTCATGACCAACCAATGGACGTGGACATGACCAACCAATGGACGTGGACATGACCAACCAATGGACGTGGACATGACCAACCAATGGACGTGGTCATGACCAACCAATGGACGTGGACATGACCAACCAATGGACGTGGTCATGACCAACCAATGGACGTGGACATGACCAACCAATGGACGTGGTCATGACCAACCAATGGACGTGGACATGACCAACCAATGGACGTGGTCATGACCAACCAATGGACGTGGACATGACCAACCAATGGACGTGGTCATGACCAACCAATGGACGTGGACATGACCAACCAATGGACGTGGACATGACCAACCAATGGACGTGGTCATGACCAACCAATGGACGTGGTCATGACCAACCAATGGACGTGGTCATGACCAACCAATGGACGTGGTCATGACCAACCAATGGACGTGGTCATGACCAACCAATGGACGTGGCCATGACCAACCAATGGACGTGGACATGACCAACCAATGGACGTGGACATGACCAACCAATGGACGTGGACATGACCAACCAATGGACGTGGTCATGACCAACCAATGGGCGTGGTGATGACCAACCAATGGACGTGGACATGACCAACCAATGGACGTGGACATGACCAACCAATGGACGTGGACATGACCAACCAATGGACGTGGACATGACCAACCAATGGACGTGGACATGACCAACCAATGGACGTGGACATGACCAACCAATGGACGTGGTCATGACCAACCAATGGACGTGGACATGACCAACCAATGGACGTGGACATGACCAACCAATGGACGTGGTCATGACCAACCAATGGACGTGGTCATGACCAACCAATGGACGTGGACATGACCAACCAATGGACGTGGTCATGACCAACCAATGGACGTGGTCATGACCAACCAATGGACGTGGACATGACCAACCAATGGACGTGGTCATGACCAACCAATGGACGTGGCCATGTCAAACCAATGGACGTGGTCATGTCCAACCAATGGACGTGGCCATGTCCAACCAATGGACGTGGCCATGTCCAACCAATGGACGTGGCCATGTCCAACCAATGGACGTGGTCATGACCAACCAATGGACGTGGCCATGTCCAACCAATGGACGTGGCCATGTCCAACCAATGGACGTGGCCATGTCCAACCAATGGGCGTGGCCATGTCCAACCAATGGGCGTGGACATGTCCAACCAATGGACGTGGTCATGTCCAACCAATGGGCGTGGTCATGACCAACCAATGGGCGTGGTCATGTCCAACCAATGGGCGTGGTCATGACCAACCAATGGGCGTGGTCATGTCCAACCAATGGGCGTGGCCATGTCCAACCAATGGGCGTGGTCATGACCAACCAATGGACGTGGTCATGTCCAACCAATGGGCGTGGTCATGACCAACCAATGGGCGTGGCCATGTCCAACCAATGGGCGTGGCCATGTCCAACCAA
Source organism: Lampetra fluviatilis (assembly GCF_964198595.1). Lineage (NCBI taxonomy): Eukaryota > Metazoa > Chordata > Hyperoartia > Petromyzontiformes > Petromyzontidae > Lampetra > Lampetra fluviatilis. The sequence continues at coordinate 1,963,570 of NC_136347.1, read as the reverse complement.
TGGGCGTGGTCATGACCAACCAATGGACGTGGTCATGTCCAACCAATGGGCGTGGTCATGACCAACCAATGGGCGTGGCCATGTCCAACCAATGGGTGTGGCCATGTCCAACCAATGGGCGTGGCCATGTCCAACCAATGGATGTGGTCATGTCCAACCAATGGGCGTGGTCATGACCAACCAATGGACGTGGACATGACCAACCAATGGACGTGGTCATGACCAACCAATGGACGTGGTCATGACCAACCAATGGGCGTGGACATGTCCAACCAATGGACGTGGTCATGTCCAACCAATGGGCGTGGTCATGACCAACCAATGGACGTGGACATGACCAACCAATGGGCGTGGACATGACCAACCAATGGGCGTGGACATGACCAACCAATGGACGTGGTCATGACCAACCAATGGACGTGGTCATGTCCAACCAATGGGCGTGGTCATGACCAACCAATGGACGTGGACATGACCAACCAATGGACGTGGCCATGACCAACCAATGGACGTGGACATGACCAACCAATGGGCGTGGTCATGACCAACCAATGGGCGTGGTCATGTCCAACCAATGGGCGTGGACATGTCCAACCAATGGACGTGGACATGTCCAACCAATGGACGTGGACATGACCAACCAATGGACGTGGTCATGACCAACCAATGGACGTGGCCATGACCAACCAATGGACGTGGACATGACCAACCAATGGGCGTGGTCATGACCAACCAATGGGCGTGGTCATGTCCAACCAATGGGCGTGGACATGTCCAACCAATGGACGTGGACATGTCCAACCAATGGACGTGGACATGACCAACCAATGGACGTGGACATGTCCAACCAATGGACGTGGACATGTCCAACCAATGGACGTGGACATGACCAACCAATGGGCGTGGACATGTCCAACCAATGGACGTGGACATGTCCAACCAATGGACGTGGTCATGACCAACCAATGGGCGTGGACATGTCCAACCAATGGACGTGGACATGTCCAACCAATGGGCGTGGACATGTCCAACCAATGGACGTGGACATGTCCAACCAATGGACGTGGACATGACCAACCAATGGACGTGGACATGTCCAACCAATGGACGTGGACATGTCCAACCAATGGACGTGGACATGACCAACCAATGGGCGTGGACATGTCCAACCAATGGACGTGGACATGTCCAACCAATGGACGTGGTCATGACCAACCAATGGGCGTGGCCATGTCCAACCAATGGACGTGGACATGTCCAACCAATGGACGTGGTCATGACCAACCAATGGGCGTGGTCATGACCAACCAATGGGCGTGGCCATGTCCAACCAATGGGCGTGGCCATGACCAACCAATGGGCGTGGTCATGACCAACCAATGGACGTGGTCATGACCAACCAATGGACGTGGTCATGACCAACCAATGGACGTGGTCATGTCCAACCAATGGGCGTGGCCATGACCAACCAATGGACGTGGTCATGACCAACCAATGGGCGTGGACATGACCAACCAATGGGCGTGGTCATGACCAACCAATGGACGTGGTCATGACCAACCAATGGACGTGGCCATGACCAACCAATGGACGTGGTCATGTCCAACCAATGGGCGTGGTCATGACCAACCAATGGACGTGGTCATGACCAACCAATGGACGTGGTCATGACCAACCAATGGACGTGGTCATGTCCAACCAATGGACGTGCTCATGTCCAACCAATGGACGTGCTCATGTCCAACCAATGGACGTGGTCATGTCCAACCAATGGACGTGGTCATGTCCAACCAATGGGCGTGGTCATGACCAACCAATGGGCGTGGTCATGTCCAACCAATGGGCGTGGTCATGACCAACCAATGGGCGTGGTCATGTCCAACCAATGGGCGTGGCCATGTCCAACCAATGGGCGTGGTCATGACCAACCAATGGACGTGGTCATGTCCAACCAATGGGCGTGGTCATGACCAACCAATGGGCGTGGCCATGTCCAACCAATGGGCGTGGCCATGTCCAACCAATGGGCGTGGTCATGACCAACCAATGGACGTGGTCATGTCCAACCAATGGGCGTGGTCATGACCAACCAATGGGCGTGGCCATGTCCAACCAATGGGCGTGGCCATGTCCAACCAATGGACGTGGTCATGTCCAACCAATGGGCGTGGTCATGACCAACCAATGGACGTGGTCATGACCAACCAATGGGCGTGGACATGTCCAACCAATGGACGTGGTCATGTCCAACCAATGGGCGTGGTCATGACCAACCAATGGACGTGGACATGACCAACCAATGGGCGTGGACATGACCAACCAATGGGCGTGGACATGACCAACCAATGGACGTGGTCATGACCAACCAATGGACGTGGTCATGTCCAACCAATGGGCGTGGTCATGACCAACCAATGGACGTGGACATGACCAACCAATGGACGTGGCCATGACCAACCAATGGACGTGGACATGACCAACCAATGGGCGTGGTCATGACCAACCAATGGGCGTGGTCATGTCCAACCAATGGGCGTGGACATGTCCAACCAATGGACGTGGACATGTCCAACCAATGGACGTGGACATGACCAACCAATGGACGTGGTCATGACCAACCAATGGACGTGGCCATGACCAACCAATGGACGTGGACATGACCAACCAATGGGCGTGGTCATGACCAACCAATGGGCGTGGTCATGTCCAACCAATGGGCGTGGACATGTCCAACCAATGGACGTGGACATGTCCAACCAATGGACGTGGACATGACCAACCAATGGACGTGGACATGTCCAACCAATGGACGTGGACATGTCCAACCAATGGACGTGGACATGACCAACCAATGGGCGTGGACATGTCCAACCAATGGACGTGGACATGTCCAACCAATGGACGTGGTCATGACCAACCAATGGGCGTGGACATGTCCAACCAATGGACGTGGACATGTCCAACCAATGGGCGTGGACATGTCCAACCAATGGACGTGGACATGTCCAACCAATGGACGTGGACATGACCAACCAATGGACGTGGACATGTCCAACCAATGGACGTGGACATGTCCAACCAATGGACGTGGACATGACCAACCAATGGGCGTGGACATGTCCAACCAATGGACGTGGACATGTCCAACCAATGGACGTGGTCATGACCAACCAATGGGCGTGGCCATGACCAACCAATGGACGTGGTCATGACCAACCAATGGACGTGGACATGACCAACCAATGGACGTGGTCATGACCAACCAATGGACGTGGCCATGACCAACCAATGGACGTGGTCATGACCAACCAATGGGCGTGGCCATGTCCAACCAATGGGCGTGGCCATGACCAACCAATGGGCGTGGTCATGTCCAACCAATGGGCGTGGACATGTCCAACCAATGGACGTGGACATGTCCAACCAATGGACGTGGACATGACCAACCAATGGACGTGGACATGTCCAACCAATGGACGTGGACATGTCCAACCAATGGACGTGGACATGACCAACCAATGGGCGTGGACATGTCCAACCAATGGACGTGGACATGTCCAACCAATGGACGTGGTCATGACCAACCAATGGGCGTGGACATGTCCAACCAATGGACGTGGACATGTCCAACCAATGGGCGTGGACATGTCCAACCAATGGACGTGGACATGTCCAACCAATGGACGTGGACATGACCAACCAATGGACGTGGACATGTCCAACCAATGGACGTGGACATGTCCAACCAATGGACGTGGACATGACCAACCAATGGGCGTGGACATGTCCAACCAATGGACGTGGACATGTCCAACCAATGGACGTGGTCATGACCAACCAATGGGCGTGGCCATGACCAACCAATGGACGTGGTCATGACCAACCAATGGACGTGGACATGACCAACCAATGGACGTGGTCATGACCAACCAATGGACGTGGCCATGACCAACCAATGGACGTGGTCATGACCAACCAATGGGCGTGGCCATGTCCAACCAATGGGCGTGGCCATGACCAACCAATGGGCGTGGTCATGACCAACCAATGGACGTGGTCATGACCAACCAATGGACGTGGTCATGACCAACCAATGGACGTGGTCATGTCCAACCAATGGGCGTGGCCATGACCAACCAATGGACGTGGTCATGACCAACCAATGGGCGTGGACATGACCAACCAATGGGCGTGGTCATGACCAACCAATGGACGTGGTCATGACCAACCAATGGACGTGGCCATGACCAACCAATGGACGTGGTCATGTCCAACCAATGGGCGTGGTCATGACCAACCAATGGACGTGGTCATGACCAACCAATGGACGTGGTCATGACCAACCAATGGACGTGGTCATGTCCAACCAATGGACGTGCTCATGTCCAACCAATGGACGTGCTCATGTCCAACCAATGGACGTGGTCATGACCAACCAATGGACGTGCTCATGTCCAACCAATGGACGTGCTCATGTCCAACCAATGGACGTGGACATGTCCAACCAATGGACGTGGTCATGACCAACCAATGGACGTGGTCATGTCCAACCAATGGACGTGCTCATGTCCAACCAATGGACGTGCTCATGTCCAACCAATGGACGTGGTCATGTCCAACCAATGGACGTGCTCATGTCCAACCAATGGACGTGGCCATGACCAACCAATGGGCGTGGCCGTGCCGCCATGTTGCTTGTGTAGTGACGTCGTTCCGAGTGGATAATAAAGCTTGAGACGCGCAGCAAACCACGTGACCTCCGATTTATTGCGCAACACGCGAGGAGGCCAGGTGGCCAATACAAATGTAGTGGTGATACGCGCTGGGTGTATATGTCGTGTGCCAGCGCGTATGTACGGGTGTGTGTGTGGTGACGCGCGCTGACGGGGAGGAGCAGGCGTCAGTGCGCGGGTGGGGGTAGTGCTGCTGATTGGCTGTGTGCCGGTGACGCGCCCAGAGGGAGTGATCGGGTAGCAGCGCGGTGTGATTGGTCGGGGAGTGGAAACACGCGCTGAGCGGAACCGGATCGTAGGGATAGCGCGTGGGGATTGGGTAACTGAGGAGCGGTGCCGACGTTGAGGTCCGCATCCGCTCCGTCTCTCGGGAAGAAGGGGTATATAAGGTGATGCACAGAGGAGCAGGGGCAGAAGTGGAACCATCTAAGAATGAAGACGAAGGTGCAGAGATAGAGCCCGGAGAGGAGAGTAATGGAGAGTAGAGGAGAGTAAGGTATAGTGTGTAGCCAGCGAGAGAGAAAGGTCTACACGAGCTGAGTAATGTATAGTGTGTAGCCAGCGAGAGAGAAAGGTCTACACGAGCTGAGTAATGTATAGTGTGTAGCCAGCGAGAGAGAAAGGTCTACACGAGCTGAGTAATGTATAGTGTGTAGCCAGCGAGAGAGAAAGGTCTACACGAGCCGAGTATGCATACGGTGTAGCCAGCGAGAGAGAAAGGTCTACACGAGCCGAGTATGCATACGGTGTAGCCAGAGGGAGATGCAAAGTCTACACGAGGCGAGTGGAGAGTGTAGCAGAGGCGCAGAGTCTACACGAGGCGAGAGAGGAGTGTAGCCGAGGCGCGGAGTCTACACGAGGCACAGAGAGCCGGCAGCACAGAATCCAGAGTCAAGAGAAGCGCATTGTGAGAAGAGAGGCCACGCGTTGTATTGTTACGAGTCAAGATTTAATAAAAGAAGTGTGTTCCCGTCAAGGAGTTTCCTGCCGTCATTTTCCAATACTTCATCTGGCGTCAGAAGTGAAACGGGCTTCCAAGTATGGAGACGAGGAAGACCCGTAGGACCCACGGGATTGACCGCGAGGAAGACCTGGACGACTCGGGGCCGCTGGTGGCGGGGGGTGAGGAAGAGGACTTGCCCACGCTGCAGGGTCCGTCGACGGCGCCGGCCGAGCGACCGGGGACAAACGCCGGGCTTCGTGAGGCGCACTCCCGACTGGCGGAGCTGCTGCTCGCCGCCGCGTCCATCTTGGCGGAGATCAGCTCGTCGGGAGGAGCGGGGACGGTGGGGGACATTTTACAAGGTCGCCCCGCAGATTCCCGCCAAAACGAATGGGGGATTCCCGCCATTGCGCCTGGGCCTACTTTTGGCGGGAACGGCGAGCGCCACGTGGTGGTGGGTTCCCAAGCGCGCGCATCGACGTCATCAGCGCGCGAGGGGGTCCGCCATCTTACGTCTGCTGCTGGAGCCGCCATCTTAGACACCGACGGACAGGCGGAGAGGAACCACGAGGCGAATGACTTCATTTTTCAGCAGCGCCTGCCCACGTTGTCAGCCTTCAAGGCGGAAGGCGGAGACTGGGGCCAATTTCAGCGAAGGTTTTTGGCCCATCAAGAGATGTCAGCGTGGTCCGATGCTACGGCGCTGCGGGCATTGCCCGCCATGCTGGACGACGATGCGCTCGCGGCCTTCAGGGCTGCACGGAAGTCGGACCGCTCCACGCTGAAGGATGCGCTGGGGTTGTTGGCCAGGGTCTACGGGCCTCCCTCTACGTGCCGCCATCAGTTCTACGCAAGACGGAAAGCGGCCACGGAGACCGCGCTGGCCTATCGCACGGCGTTGCTGGCTCTTGCTGATGCTGCGTTCCCTCGGATGGACGAGGAGGGCCAAGACGCGATGGTTTTGGAGCAGCTGCTCAAGTTGGCGCAGGACCTGGGGGTCCCTATCAACACAGCTGACGAGATTGATATTTCTTCTTTGAGAGTCGCCACGAGTATTCAAGCGCACGAGGCCCTACAACGGAAGCAAGGCGTTGGTTGCAACGCTGCTGTCGTCGCAGCCCCGGGTTTGGTGGTCGCCGAACCCCAAGTCGTCAGCCCACGAGAGGAGGCGGTCGCCACGGGACGACCAGGGGACTGGAGGCCGGGGGCCCGGTCGCCTCTGCGATCGGGCCGAAAGTCGGAGCAACCAAGATCTACTCCGACCCTCGTCACGTGCTATAACTGCGGCCTCCGGGGCCACGTGGCGTCCGGGTGCCGCGCTCCGCGGCAGCGCGCCATGGGAGCTCGGCTGGACGACGACCGAGAGCCCAAGTCATCTCTACAATCCCCGGCAAGTCGCGGCACCTCACACGCTCGGCCTGTTTATTCGGCACACATGGGACGCCGCGTTGCGGCGGAGGAGGGCCGGTTAAGGTTCGGGGATTCGGTTCGGCGAGGGGGGTTCGGCCGGGACCAGGGAGACATTGAATGGGCGGAATTGGGGCATAGAATTGTGGCTGCTTCGGCGGGTTCGTCCGTTGTTACGGGATCTATTGATGGGGTTGAGATTAGGGTGTTAGTGGACACGGGGGCATCGGCAACTATTATATCGGACCTCATTTATAATATTCTTCCGGTCCAATGTCGTCCGCTGCTTCCAGTGGATGTGCCATTTTACGCCGCTAATGGGGGATCGTTGGGCATTATCGGTCAGGTTAGGGCGTCCATTTGCATTGGAGATATCAAATTGTCGGGACCCGTTTTCGTTTCGTCTTCTTTGGCAGTTCCGTGTCTTTTGGGCACTGACTTTTTGGCTAAAATGCCCATTAAAATTCTTATCGATCAACGATGCATTGAACTGCCATCGGGTCGCCGGATTTCATTTTTGACGGGCCCTACTGACATTCGGACGGCGTGCGCTACGATACAAGCGGTGGCGACGCAGACAGTGCAAGTGCCCCCGGGTTCACAGATGTTGATTCCCCTCCGGTTGCGGAAACCATGGGTGAGGGAGGCTTCGGGACAGAGTATGCTTTTGGGTCCTTCTAACAAGGCTGTCGGGGGTCTTGATTTATCGGTGGCTCACACTTTGGTGCGGGCTGACAGGGATCCGTTTGTGATGGTTTTGAACGCGGGGTCGCGACCAGCTGTCATTCCGCAGGGCACCGTGCTGGCTCACGCGGCGCAGGTCCCTGGGGATGATGGGTTGGTTGCGCAGGTGGGCTCGAGCCCCGCGCGGAACGTTGAGCCAAGGGAAGACCTTGAGTGGGTCCATTCGTTATGTGCCGCCTCGGACGATTTGTCGGCAGCGCAGTTGGGTGCGCTGCGCGAGTTGCTCATTGAATTCTCTGATGTATTCAGTAAACATAAGTATGACATTGGGTGCACGGATTTGTTGCACCATCACATTGAAACGGGCGATGCGGCGCCGGTCAGGCTAAATCCCTTCCGACTGAGTCCCGTGGAGAAGGAACATGTTCAGTCGGCTGTTAACGATATGCTAGAAGCCGATATTATTTCGCCCTCCTCTAGCCCGTGGGGAGCGCCTATTGTGCTGGTTAAGAAGCAGGACGGGTCCCTGCGATTCTGCGTTGATTTCCGTCGCCTGAATAAGATCTCTGTGGCTGACGCGTATCCGCTCCCCAGGATGGATGAGTCCCTCGATGCATTGTCTGGTGCGCGATATTTTTCGACTCTTGATTTGTTATCGGGGTTTTGGCAGTTGCCGCTCGACGAAGAGTCGAAACCTAAGACAGCATTTCGGACTCCAGGGGGGCTGTTCCAGTTTAACCGGTTACCCATGGGACTTCACTCCTCTCCAGCGACGTTTCAGCGACTTATGGAGCTGGTTTTGTCGGGCTTGCAGTGGGATACATGCTTGATTTATATGGACGATGTCATTGTTTTCAGTAAAACGTTTGAGGAACACCTCCGGCGATTGAGAGGGGTGTTCTTGCGAATGCGATCGGCTAAGTTGAAATTTAAACCGGCCAAATGTCACCTCCTTCGTAGGTCCGTTAGATACTTGGGTCACATTGTCGATTCTTCGGGGATCTCCACCGATCCCGCGAAGACGGATTGTGTCGGTTCGTGGCCGACACCTACGTCCGTTTCTGACGTGCGTAGTTTCATCGGGTTTGCTTCTTATTATCGGCGGTTCGTTGAGCACTTCGCCACTATTGCAAAACCCTTGCACGCTCTAACGGCGAAGGGAGTGAAGTTCAAATGGGGACCGGAGGAGGAGGCCGCGTTTCGCTCCCTCCGGGACGCCTTGGTGGGTGCCCCACCCTTGTGTTATCCCGATTTTGCCAGTCCCTTTTTGCTGGACACGGATGCTAGCAACACGGGCATTGGGGGGGTGCTATCCCAAGTCGTTGGGGGTGTCGAAAGAGTTGTCGCCTACGGTAGTAGGGTGTTGTCTCCGGCGGAGCAGCGCTACTGTGTCACCCGTCGCGAGCTGCTTGCCATTGTTTTTTTTGTGCAGCAGTTTAGGCCATATCTTTATGGTCGTCACTTTACAGTCCGAACGGACCACGCGGCGCTACAGTATTCATTGAGGGTCGCCCAGCCCTCGGGCCAGTTGTCGCGTTGGTTGGAAGTCCTCCAGGACTATCAGTTTACGACTACGTACCGTAAGGGGTTGCGACACACGAATGCCGATTGCTTGTCGGGGTTGTTGCCTTGTAATGAATGCGCGTGTTTGTCGGGATCGGCGCGCTGTAAACCGACGCTTGCGGGGGAGATGGGGGCACTGGCTGCGACAGCGGGCGCACCGATCGGGGATGATTCCACTGCCTCTCAGGGTCGGGACTCGCTGCTCTCGCTGTCGCTCAGCGAATGGGGCCGCCTCCAGATGGCGGACAGCTCGCTGCTAGCATTGCGCCGCAAGGTTGGGGGTCCCGAGGGGGACCAGGAGCGTACCGGCTCCTATGTACTTGAGCGGGGCGTGTTATTGAAATGGGACAGTTTGTCCCGGCGGAACGCACTCGTGGTGCCTTCCGCTGTGAGGGGGAGGGTTGTCTTGGCGGCACACGAACGCCTCTTGCACTTGGGGGTTAACAAGACGCTTGCCCTGCTTCAGCGTGACTATTACTGGCCGGGAATGGGAAGTGATGTGGTGCATATTCTGAAGGGGTGCGTTGAGTGCGCCAGGCGTAAACCACCGGCCGTGGCAGCTAATCCACCGCTGCAATCTATTCAGGTCTCGCGTACCAACGAGCTCGTTGCACTCGATATTTTGGGGCCCTTCCCAGTCACGCCGAGAGGGAATAAATATTTGTTAGTGGGGGTCGAATACTTTACCCGATGGCCTATGGCGTGGCCTCTCGCTAACCAGTCGGCAGCGGCTGTGACGGATGCCTTCGTCCAGGGCTATGTCCTGGACAAGGGGGCTCCCGAACGCCTGCTGACCGACCAAGGTAAAAATTTTTCGAGTAAATTGTTGCAAGAGGTGTGCGATCTGTTGGGTACCAAGAAGGTGCGTACCTCCCCGTACCACCCGCAGACTGACGGGATGGTGGAGAGACTCCACAAAACCTTGACTTCCATGCTGTGCCAGCAGGTGTGCGAGGCACATGTAGATTGGGACCTGCAGGTCCCGGGAGTCCTTGCCGCGTATAGAATGGCCCCCCATGCAGCTACGGGGTTTTCCCCATTCTATTTGATGTACGGTCGGGAAGCTGACCCGCCAATAGAAACGCAACTTGGCCTGTCCGCTCCACGAACTAATTCTAATTTGGCAGAACATATTAAGTTTAATATTCACAAGCTGACAGAGGCAAGGGAGGCCGCGCGGCTTAATTCGCGGGCTCGCCAAATTGCTAATGAACGGTTGCGGGCACGGAAGGTGTCCATGCACGAATGGAAACCAGGTGACAGGGCCTGGCTGCATTGCCCTCAGGCACCCTTGGCTACGTCGCCTAAATTGTTGAGACCGTGGAGGGGACCCGTGGAGGTCGTGCGCGTTGCACGGCCCCAGTGCGTTCAGATAAAGTGGGGAAAGCGCCGGTGGTACGTTCACCCCTCCCGACTGAAACCGTTCTCGCCTCCATATGGCCTCCCCTTGTGTCGTGATGGCCGGGCGTGTGACGTGACCGGCGACCCAGAGGGGGAAATGTCTCTGCCTGATCCACACGTATTTTCGCCTGATCTGCTCCCAGGTGTCTCGGAACTGACAGCTGCCGATCACCGGCGGCCGGATCTCCGCGGCGGGGCCGGCCCTTTCAGGCCCGTTCCGCGCCGTCTGGAGCAGCCGGAACCGCCGGACGGTCGTCAGTGTCCCGCCCCATACGATGGACCAGCCAGACGGACTCGCGCCAGGTCGTGCTACTTTGCATGACCTGCCTCGTGAGGAGTCGGGGCAGTTGGAGCGCCTCGTCACTGCGTGTAGTCGCAGGAACGTGGGGCGCGTTCGTTTCGAATTTGCTCGTATCGTGTTATTGTTGACTTTTCGGGTTCATTGTCAATCTGTACATAGTTATTCTTGTTGTTGTTGTTGTTGTGTTATGTTACGGGGCACACTCGGGGGGTTACGGGGTTTTTTTTTGGTTGGTTGTCGTTTTATCGTCGCGGTTGGTTGTTGTTAGCAGCCGGGCCGGCTGCGAGCTATGTGGGAGGGGGTGATGTAGTGGTGATACGCGCTGGGTGTATATGTCGTGTGCCAGCGCGTATGTACGGGTGTGTGTGTGGTGACGCGCGCTGACGGGGAGGAGCAGGCGTCAGTGCGCGGGTGGGGGTAGTGCTGCTGATTGGCTGTGTGCCGGTGACGCGCCCAGAGGGAGTGATCGGGTAGCAGCGCGGTGTGATTGGTCGGGGAGTGGAAACACGCGCTGAGCGGAACCGGATCGTAGGGATAGCGCGTGGGGATTGGGTAACTGAGGAGCGGTGCCGACGTTGAGGTCCGCATCCGCTCCGTCTCCCGGGAAGAAGGGGTATATAAGGTGATGCACAGAGGAGCAGGGGCAGAAGTGGAACCATCTAAGAATGAAGACGAAGGTGCAGAGATAGAGCCCGGAGAGGAGAGTAATGGAGAGTAGAGGAGAGTAAGGTATAGTGTGTAGCCAGCGAGAGAGAAAGGTCTACACGAGCTGAGTAATGTATAGTGTGTAGCCAGCGAGAGAGAAAGGTCTACACGAGCTGAGTAATGTATAGTGTGTAGCCAGCGAGAGAGAAAGGTCTACACGAGCTGAGTAATGTATAGTGTGTAGCCAGCGAGAGAGAAAGGTCTACACGAGCCGAGTATGCATACGGTGTAGCCAGCGAGAGAGAAAGGTCTACACGAGCCGAGTATGCATACGGTGTAGCCAGAGGGAGATGCAAAGTCTACACGAGGCGAGTGGAGAGTGTAGCAGAGGCGCAGAGTCTACACGAGGCGAGAGAGGAGTGTAGCCGAGGCGCGGAGTCTACACGAGGCACAGAGAGCCGGCAGCACAGAATCCAGAGTCAAGAGAAGCGCATTGTGAGAAGAGAGGCCACGCGTTGTATTGTTACGAGTCAAGATTTAATAAAAGAAGTGTGTTCCCGTCAAGGAGTTTCCTGCCGTCATTTTCCAATACTTCACAAAGACAAAAGTAGCCCCAGTAGCCTCAAGACACGTTTGGGGCAAGTGCTGTTGGTGAAACAGTAAAGGGCAGCACTGTAGGGGGCACTTAGGGGGGGGGGGTGGACAACACAACAGGCAGTCAACCGACTGCAGAAACATTCCACCCCTCGCCCCTCCGCTCACCCATCTCACCCACTCAACCCTCCATCTCACATCCACTCACCTCACCACTCACCCACTCATTTCACTCACCCCTCCACGCATCTCACCCACTCATCACTCACCCCTCCACTCACCCACTCACTCATCTCACCCACTCACCCCTCCACTCATCTCACTCACCACTCACCCCTCCACTCATCACTCACCCCTCCACTCATCCACTCACCCACACCCTCCACCCACTCACTCACCCACCCACCCCTCCACTCACTCACCCACCCACCCCTCCACACCACCACCCACCCCTCCACTCTCCCACCCACCCACCCCTCCACTCACCCACCCACCCACCCCTCCACTCACCCCACCCACCCACCCCACCACTCACCCACCCCTCCACTCACCCACCCCTCCACCACCCACCCACCCCTCCACTCACCCACCCACTCCTCCACTCACTCACCCACCCCTCCACTCACCCACCCACCCACCACTCCACTCACCCACCCACCCCCTCCACTCACCCACCCACCCCTCACCACTCACCCACCCACCCACCACACCACCCACTCACTCCACCCACCCACTCACCCACCCACACACCCCCCCACTCACCCCTCCACCTCACCCACCCACCCACCCCTCCACTCACCCACCCACCCACCCCCTCCACTCACCCCACCCACCCCTCCCACTCACCCACCCACCCCTCCACTCACCCACCCACTCACCCACCCACTCACCCACCCACACCCACTCACCCACCCACCACCCACCCCACTCACCCACCCACATCACCCACCCACTCCACCCACCCACTCACCCACACCACCCCACTCACCCACCCACCCACCCACTCACCCACCCACTCACCCACCCACTCACCCACCCCACTCACCCACCCCACCACCCACCCACACCCTCCCTCACCCACCCACCCACCCACTCACCCACCCACTCACCCACCCACTCACCCACCCACCCACTCACCCACCCACTCACCCACCCACCCACCCACCCACTCACCCACCCCTCCACTCACCCACCCACCCCTCCACTCACCAACTCACCCACCCACCCACTCACCCACCCACTCACCCCCCCACTCACCCCTCCCACTCACCCACCCACCCACCCTCCACTCACCCACCCACCCACCCCCTCCACTCACCCACCCCTCCACTCACCCACCCCTCCACTCACCCCACCCACTCACCCACCCACCCACTCACCCACCCACTCACCCACCCACTCACTCACCCACCCACTCACCCACCCACTCACCCACCCACTCACCCACCCACTCACCCACCCACTCACTCACCCACCCACCCCTCCACTCACCCACCCACCCCTCCACTCACCCACCCACTCACCCACCCACCCCTCCACCCACCCCTCCACTCACCCACCCACTCACCCACCCACTCACCCACCCACTCACCCACCCACTCACCCACCCACTCACCCACCCACTCACCCACCCACCCACTCACCCACCCACCCACTCACCCACCCACTCACCCACCCACCCCTCCACTCACCCACTCACCCACCCACCCGTCCACTCACCCACTCACCCACCCACCCCTCCACTCACCCACCCACCCCTCCACTCACCCAGCCACCCACCCCTCCACTCACCCACCCCTCCACTCACCCACCCACCCACTCACCCACCCCTCCACTCACCCACCCACCCACCCACCCACCCACCCCTCCACTCACCCACCCACTCACCCCACCCACCCACTCACCCACCCACCCCTCCACTCACCCACCCACCCCTCCACTCACCCACCCACCCACCCACTCACCCACCCCTCCACTCACCCACCCCTCCACTCACCCACCCACCCCTCCACTCACCCACCCACTCACCCCTCCACTCACCCACCCACCCCTCCACTCACCCACCCACTCACCCACTCACCCCCCCACTCACCACCCGGCCCCCCAGTAGTACCCCGAGCTGCTGCTGCTGGATGTTGTTGTTGATGTTGTTGATGTTGTTGATGTTGTCTCCCAGAGCCGCGTTGGTCCTCAACAAGAACCTCGTGCGCTGACGCCGCCTCTTCCCCCCCCTGCCCCCCCCCCCTCCTCCTGCGCTTCCTCCCCTTGCCAGCAGCAGCAGCAGCAGCCCCCCCCTCCTCCTGCTGCACCACCACCATCTCGTCCACCTCATCGTCCACCTCATCGTCCACCTCATCGTCCTCCTCATCCTCCTCGTAGGCCGCCGCCAGTAGCAGCAGTTCAGCGATGCCCCCCACCGTGTCCCCGTCCCTCAGGGCCCTGCCCCCCCCCGGAGTGGTGGCCCCCCCCCCTCCCCCCCGGGGTGGCCCCCACCCCCACCGCCCCCACCCCCACCGCCCCCCCCCATCGGCGTCACCGTCGCCGCGTGGATCCGCGCCGATCGGCGCACGGGCGTCACGAAGCGCAGACGCGAGGGGGGGGCAGCCGCAGCCATCGCCATCGTCATCGTGGTGGTGGAAGGAGGGGCCATGATGGAAGGGGGTGGGGCAGCCGGGGTGGTGATGGCGGTGGTGATGGTGGTGATGGCGGTGTTGATGGTGGTGATGATGGGGGCAGCCGGGGTGGTGATGGGGGCAGCCGGGGTGGTGATGGCGGTGGTGATGGGGGCAGCCGGGGTGGTGATGGGGGCAGCCAGGGTGGTGATGGCGGTGGTGATGGGGGCAGCCGGGATGATGGTGGTGGTGGGTGCGGTGGTGGGTGTGCTTGGTGCGGTGGCAGTGATGATGGCGGTGGTGGCGGTGGTGGGTGTGGCGGTGGTTGGTGTGGTGGCAGTGGTGGGTGCGGTGGTGGCGGCGGTATCGGCAAGGTCACCGCTATCACCGTCGTCACCGCTGTCACCGCCGCCTTCCTCAAGTTCCGGAGCCAGGAGGACGGCTGCCGTCCTAGAGACACGTGGGAGGAGAGAGAGAGTGAGCACACGCGTGTTGTACGCGTGTTGTAGGCGTGTGTTGTACGCGTGTTGTACACGTGTCTGAATGTTGAACTTTTTGGGTAATCGTACGTAGCCAACCGTGGCTAATCGGAGGTGCGGGAGAACAGGACCCTGTGGGGTGAGCTGGTAGGAACGAATAAGCAAAGAATCTAAACATAATGTATTATTACACTTGTTTAGCCAGGAAAGCGTCACTGAGTCTAAAAGTTTTTGTAGGGTCCTGCCAAGTGTTTGCAGTAGGGGGCGATGTTGCTATACCTAATCGGACGATACGAAGGGAGACTTTGAGGCCTAGTTGTAGGCTTTAGGCCTAGCTGTAGGCTTTAGGCCGCTGTGAGTTAATTTTTAATTGAAATGTTTTAATTATTTATGTAAAAGCTTTAAATGTAAATGTTTCTATTTCAAAACATCAGGGAATGTAACATTGTTAAACATTAACTCCCTTTCACACACGCGGGGGTACGATACGAAGGGAGACTGTGAGGCCTAGTTCTAGGCTTTAGGCCTAGCTGTAGGCTTTAGGCCGCTGTGAGTTAATTTTTAATTTAAATGTTTTAATTATTTATGTAAAAGCTTTAAATGTAAATGTTTCTATTTCAAAACATCAGGGAATGTAACATTATTAAACATTAACTCTGTTTCACACACGCGGGGGTACGATACGAAGGGAGACTGTGAGGCCTAGTTCTAGGCTTTAGGCCTAGCTGTAGGCTTTAGGCCGCTGTGAGTTAATTTTTTATTTAAATGTTTTAATTAAAAACCATCTCAGGGAATTATAAGGGAATGTTACACTTGTTTAGCCAGGAAAGCCTCACTGAGTCTAAAGGTTTTTGTAGGGTCCTGCCAAGTGTTTGCAGTAGGGGGCGATGTTGCTACACGGACGGACGGACGGACGATATAATCTATTGTAGGCTGGTTCACTTCGTTCCTACCAGTATAAGCCAACAAACTACACAACAACAACAGCAAGCAGCACCACGTGTCACCCACTCACCACCCCTCGCCCCACTCACCCCCCCCTGCTCACCCCACCCCCCACTCACCCCACCGCTCACCTCCCCCAACTCACCACCACCACCACCCCTCGCCCCACTCACCCTCACCACTCACCCCACCGCTCACCTCCCCCAACTCACCTCACCACTCACCCCTCCCCCCACTCACCCTCACCACTCACCCCACCCCCACTCACCCTCACCACTCACCCCACTCACCCTCACCACTCACCCCACCCCCACTCACCCTCCCCCCACACCCTCCCCCCACTCACCACTCACCCCACCCCCACTCACCCTCCCCCCACACCCTCCCCCCACTCACCCTCACCACTCACCCCCCCCCACTCACCTTCACCACTCACCCACTCCACCCACTCACCCTCACCACTCACCACTCTCCCCACTCACCCTCACCACTCACCCTCCCCCCACTCACCCCCCCCCCCCACTCACCA
The DNA here is from genome assembly GCF_964198595.1 of Lampetra fluviatilis. Taxonomy (NCBI): domain Eukaryota; kingdom Metazoa; phylum Chordata; class Hyperoartia; order Petromyzontiformes; family Petromyzontidae; genus Lampetra; species Lampetra fluviatilis. The sequence continues at coordinate 1,946,734 of NC_136347.1, read as the reverse complement.
CTCACCCCACTCACCCTCACCACTCACCCACTCCCCCCACTCACCACTCACCCTCACCCCACTCACCCTCCCCCCACTCACCCTCCCCCCACTCACCCTCACCACTCACCCTCCCCCCACTCACCCTCCCCCCACTCACCCTCACCACTCACCCTCACCCCACTCACCCTCACCACTCACCCACTCCCCCCACTTACCACTCACCCTCACCCCACTCACCCTCCCCCCACTCACCCCCCCCCCCCACTCACCCTCCCCCCACTCACCCTCACCCCACTCACCCTCACCACTCACCCACTCACCTCACCACTCACCACTCACCCTCACCCCCCCGCTCACCTGGCCACTCGCAGGCTGCTCCCAATGGTGAACCTCACCACAGAGCCCAGCAGCTGTTGTTGCTGCTGCTGCGGGTTTCGAGCGTCCAGCCTGACGCGCGACCCCTGGTGCGGGGTCGACGAACCTAACGGGGCGTCCACTGCCTCTTCCTCCTCGTCAACATCGTCGTCGTCGTCACCATCATCGCCTGCAGCGACGACGACAACCACCATCGTCGTCATCATCATCATCGCCATCGTCATCGTCGTCATCATCATCGCCACCATCATCATCGCCACCATCATACCCATCATCATCGTCGTCATCATCATCATCATCGCCACCATCATCATCGCCACCATCACCATCACCGAAATCATACCCATCATCATCATCGCCACCATCATCATCGCCACCATCACCATCACCGAAATCATACCCATCATCATCGTCTTCATCATCACCATCATCATCATCGCCACCATCATCATCGCCACCATTATCATCATCGCCATCATCACCATCACCGCCATCATACCCATCATCATCATCACCACCACCATCACCACCACCACCACCACCGCCGACATCACCACCATCACCACCACCACCATCACCACCACAATCACCACCACCACCATCACCACCACCCTGATCACCACCATCACCACCACCCTGATCACCACCATCACCACCACCACCATCATCACCACCACCACCATCACCATCACCACCATCACCACCATCACCATCACCACCACCACCACCACCGCCGCCGCCGCCATCACCACCACCACCATCACCACCACCACCACCACAATCACCACCACCACCATCACCACCACCCTGATCATCACCACCACCCTGATCACCACCATCACCACCACCACCATCACCACCACCACCATCACCACCATCACCATCACCACCATCACCACCACCAATTCGGTGGAGGGGGAGGAGCAAGCGGGTGGGTGGGGTCATCTATGGGGTGGGGGGACCTCACCTGGGGGGCTGCTGCTGCTGGAGGGGGGCTGTGGTGTGGGGGGCTGTGGTGTGGGGGGCTGTGGTATGGGGGGGGGGCCCCG
>NC_136347.1:1855328-1940328 GCF_964198595.1 Lampetra fluviatilis | reverse complement strand
CCACTCACCCACTCACACACCCACCCACTCACCCCACTCACCAACCCACCCACCCACTCACCCACTAACCCACCCCCTCACCCACCCACCCTCTCACCCACTCACTCACCCACCCACTCACCCATCCACCCACTCAACCACCCATCCACCCACTCAACCACCCACCCACTCACCCACCCACCCACCCACTCACCCACCCACCCACCCACCCACTCACCCACCCATCCACTCACCCACCTGCCCACCCACCCACTCACCCACTCACCCACTCACTCACTCACTCACCCACCCACCCACCCACCCACTCACCGACCCACCCACCCACCCCCCCACCGACCCACCCACACACCCACCGACCCACCCACCCACCGACCCACCCACCCACCCACCGACCCACCCACCCACCCCCCCACCGACCCACCCACCCACCCACCCACCCCCCCACCGACCCACTGACTCACCCACACACCCACCCACCTGTGCTTTGGCCGCCACGGCCGCCTCGAACTCAGCCACGACGTCGCTGGCCGTGCCCCAGATCCCCGCCATGGCCGCCCGGCTCAGCCAGAAGGCCGCGTGGCCACGGGCCCCGGGGAACCCGCTCTGCAGGGCGGCCACGCGGCCACGCGCCTCCTCCTCCTGTAGCTCACCCTGTGACACACACACACCATACACACACATTACTATACACTACTACACTATACACTACTACACTACACTATACACTACTACAGCCAGAAGGCCACACGGCCACGCGCCTCCTCCTCCTGTAGCTCACCCTGTGTACAACACACACACACCATACACATTACTACACACTATACACTACACTATACACTACTACACTATACACTACTACACACTACTACACTACACTATACACTACTACAGCCAGAAGGCCGCGTGGCCACGGGCCCCGGGGAATCCGCTCTGCAAGGCGGCCACGCGGCCACGCGCCTCCTCCTCCTGTAGCTCACCCTGTGACACACACACCGTACCGTACATCACTACTACACTATACACTACTACACTATACACTACACTACAGCCAGAAGGCCACGCGCCTCCTCCTCCTGTAGCTCACCCTGTGTACAACACACACCGTACACATTACTATACACTACACACTACTACACTACACACTACTACACTATACACTACACACTACTACACTACACTATACACTACACTACAGCCAGAAGGCCACGCGGCCACGCGCCTCCTGCTCCTGTAGCTCACCCTGTGACACACACACGGTACCGTACATCACTACTACACTACACTATACACAACACTACAGCCAGAAGGCCACGCGGCCACGCGCCTCCTCCTCCTGTACCTCACCCTGTGACACACACACACACACTGCTCTACACCACTACTAGACTACATTATACACTACTACACTACTACACTATACACTACTACACACTACTACACTACACACTACTACACTATACACTACTACACTACACTATACACTACTACAGTATACACAATACACCACTACACTACACTATACACAACCACAGGGGCACTCCCCCCCCACCCACCCACCCTAATCCCCACCACCCCACCCACACACCCACCCCCCTACCCACTCCACACCACCCACCACCCACCCCACTCCACCCACCCACCCCCCCACTCACCCACCCACTCCACCCCCACCCACCCACCACCCACCCACCCACCCACCCCACTCCACCCACCCACCACCCACCCACCCCACCCCACCACCCCACTCCACCCACCCACCCCCCCACTCACCCACCCACTCCACCCACCCACCACCACCACCCACCCACCCCCCCCACACCACCCACACACCCACCCACCACCCACCCACTCACCCACCCACCAACCCCACACCCCACCCACCCACACCACCCACTCCACCCACCCACACCACCCACCCCCCCACACCACCCACCCCCCCACACCACCCACACACCCACCCACTCACCCACCCACCCACCTCACACCCCACCCACACCACCCACCCCACCCCCCCCACTCACCCACTCCACCCACCCACCCCACCACCACCACCCACCCACTCCACCCACCCACCCCACCCCACTCCACCCACAAACCCCACACCCCACCCACCCCACACTCCACCCACCCCACCACACTCCACCCACTCACCCACCCACCACCCCACCCACCCCACCACACTCCACCCACTCACCCACCCACCACCCCACCCACCACCCACCTTCTGCAGGGCGTCTTGAAACCCGAGGAACCCGACCCTCATGGCCTCCGCCACCTCGGCCTCCTCCTCCTCCTCCGCCATCGCCTCCCAGAAGGACGCGTTGGTGGCGGGTGCCCGCCGGGGCGTGCGGAGCCCCCCCAGCGGCCTCACCTGGGCGGGCCGCTTGCTCAGCGTGCGGCCGTGTTGGGCCTGCCACGCGGCTAGGCGAGCCCTGGTAGAGGCCGCAAAACGGCGGCAAAACGCGGACAACCGCGGTGGTTAGGGGATGACGTTGACGGGCTACGACCTCGCACGCTCGCTCACTCACTCGCTCTCTAAGTCACTCTCTCGCTCTCTAAGTCACGCTCACTCGCTCGCTCTCTAAGTCACTCTCTCGCTCTCTAAGTCACTCGCTCACTCTCGCTCGCTCTCTAAGTCACTCTCTCACTCGCTCTCTCGCTCACTCACTCACTCGCTCGCTATCTCACTCACTCACTCACTCACTCACTCTCTCACTCTCTCTCTCACTCACTAACTCTCTCTCGCGCCGTGCGGAGCGGCCACACCGAGTGGTCGCTCCTGCTCTGCCAGGTGAGCGGATGGAGGCCTGGGCTCAGGTGAGAGCCTGAGCCTGGCCTAGAGAGAGGTGAACGGGGGAGAAACGCGCCGTCTCATCGTGGCGTTTTCTCCCCGCTCTTAGTGATAACATCGTCGTTTTTATTACTGTTTGTCGGGTGTCTTTCTGTTGTTATTTGTGTTGCTGCTGCGCTGCTGCCATGAGAGTGCCATGGTCTCAGCCCAGCAGCACGGAGGCCCTCACAGACCTGCATGGCTTCCGTTGCTTCCCACCGTCGAAGACGTCGCCTGAGGACGTCGCTGCCGTGGTGGCGGTGCACACCGGGCTGGCGGCTGTCCGTGTGGTGCAGCGAGAGAGACGTGGTGTACGTGGTGCACGTGGCCTCGTGGTGCACGTGGCCTCGTGGTGCACGTGGCCTCGTGGTGCACGTGGCCTCGTGGTGCACGTGGCCACGTGGTGCACGTGGCCTCGTGGTGCACGTGGCCTCGTGGTGCACGTGGCCTCCTGGTGCACATGGCCTCGTGGTGCACGTGGCGCCGACGGTACGAGTCACCATCACGGGCACCCCGCCGTTCATGACCAACGAGAAGCTGGTGGGAGAGCTGCAGCGCTACGGCACGGTGGCCTCCAGCGTCGTGCTGCTGCCATGAGGCACATCATGTCCGGGGCAAAGGCAGGTGCTCCTCCTAACATTAAAAGGTGGACGCACCGAGCTGGACGTGGCCATCAAGCGCGCCGCTGGAGGCCGCGTCCACACGGTGTACCGGGCGACAATCGCGCCACGCTGCTACGGCCGTGGCGGCGTGGGACACCTGAGGAGGGACTGCTCGGCAAGGACCAAGGAGGGTGTGGCGGGGTCTGGTGGAGCAGTGAGGGGGGAGACAACGCCCACGCTGCAGCTGAAACAGCGGGAGCAGCAGCAGCGAGAGCACCTGCTGCAGACGTCGCCGCAGGAGCAGCAGCAGCAGCAAGGTGGTGCCGACTCTGTGCCGGAGCACAGAGTCGGCACCGGTGAAAGGAACCGACGACGACGATGGCGGAGGGTTCTCCGTCATCAGGAGCGCGAAGAGGAGCGCGAGGAGTATGAGCAGGAACGGGAAGGGCCGGCTCAAGAGGGCGGCCACAGCTGGCGACATCAACCAGCCAGCCGGCTGCCCGCTGGAGACGGAGGCCATGGAGGCCACCGGCGACGCGAACCCGGCGGACGCGACCAAGCCGAGAACGTGATCGCCGAACCCGACCTCACCCCCCCCCGGCGACTGGAGGACAGCGCCAGCGCCGTGCTGAGCAGCGCTGTAGCACCCCCCCCCCCTCGCTCGACCCGGAGGGGAGCGCGGAGCCCGAGGTGACCGGGGAGGGGGCGGCCACGGAGCCCGGTGTGCCGAGCCGCGTCGTGGCTCCGAGGAGCGACCTCCCGTCGCGTCGCGAGGTGGGGCGACAAACCCAAGGGCTTAGAGGAAGGTGAACTGACTTGGGACCGAGCCTGGTGAGGTCCCGGCGCCGGGAGGGTCGGTGGATGCGACAGGGTGGGCCGCGAGGCTTGAGAGGGTGAGGACTCTGAGGAGGATTGGGACAAGGCGGAGTACCCCCGAAAGCTCAGAGGTTGGAGGAACGAGGCTTGGCCGGGGGGGGGGGTACACGCCCAGAGGCCTCCTCTCGTGGTGGAGGAAGGCGGACAGAGGGAAAAAGGGGAATGTGGCGAGGGAGCTGACAAAAGCTTTCCCCGATAGGCGCTCCGTTGCGGATGTGGTTTTTGGACGTGAGATGGGACCCATACGGGTATGGGTACGGCGAGCGGGAGATCGAGCGGATAATGGATTTAATGGACAAATCGGAGCCGTTCCCCGCCAGTTTCGACGACGAGGGGAAAGAGTCCTCTTGGTTCTTTCGGTAAAGTCACGTAGAAGGGAAGTAATAAAATAATAAAAATAAAACACAATAAAATAATTCTCACGACGTTTCGGCCACAACGCAAGCAGCCGTCCTCAGGTGAAAACCAGGTCCGTCGGGGCGACAGAGTCTGAATGAAACATCACACGAGCTTGGAGCATATATATAAGCTGGGCGCCTTGACAAAGGAATTTGCATATCAAGAGGAATTTAGCATATTTATGGGAAATGCAGGAATGTGATTAGTATTACATATGCATGTGCATTATGCAGGATTAACAGCATCAAAGGGAGCTGCAGCTGCAGTTTTATTGTTTTTTATTTTTATTATTTTATTACTTCCCTTCTACGTGGTGACTTTACCGAAAGAACCAAGAAGATGAATCCCTGCAGTCACGAAAGCTTTAAATCTAAGGGAAAGAGGACGAGAGGATGGCCTGGGCGAGGGAGGTCAAGGAGAGAGGGAGGCCATGGAGGCCAGCGGCGACGCGCGGGTGAAGGCGGCGACCGAGGAAGAGAAACAGCCGGACCCGGCCTCGCCTGTTTCGTCTTCGCAGGGGAGCGAGGTGAGAGTCGCCAAGGAGTGGCGACTCAAAGAGACGGATGGAGAGGCCGACGAGCTGGCCTCCGTTGCCGAAGACGGAGTGCTCTCCCCCGAGTGTCTCCTCGGTTTCTTGAAGTGGTCGTACGGGAGGCGAAACATCCGCGTGCGGGACAGCTTCCCCGATAGACAGAACTTCACGAGAATGGCCCGGAGTGTGGTCCAGGACCCGAGTACATTCGGATACAGTCGCCAGGAGATTTTCCGGGTTGAAGCCTTGATGAGCAAGGTCCGAAAACAGCCACCATCTCCCCCCCCATCACCCCCTTCTCCCCGAGGCGTTGAAAAGGACACCACTACCGTCAGCCGGGGAGGAGGGTGAGGAGGTGGGAGCGGAAGAGCTGCTCTGCCAGGCGAAATGGTGTGAGCGCCCGGATGACGAGCACACCGGACGCTGGCTGTGAGCGGTGGCGATGTGGTGCGTGATGATGTTGTACAATCATTGTTGCCATAAAGGCAGGAATACTGAATGAACTGGAATATTCCAGCGCAATTTGCGCTGGTCAAATAAAATTATAAAAGTCAAAAAGTCTCTCTCACACTCGCCCTCTCTCTCTCTCACCCTCTCTCTCGCCCTCTCTCACTCTCTCTCATTCACTCACTCTCTAAGTCACTCACTCACTCGCTCTCTCACCCTCTCTCACCCTCACTCTCTCTCTCGCCCTCTCTCTCACACACTCTCTCTCACCCTCTCTCTCTCACCTCCGCTCTGCGACCTGGGCCTCGCGTCCCTTCAGCGTCTTTCCGCCTGTAGCTTGAGATGCCGGGCCGCCTGTAGCTTGAGATGCCGGGCTGCCTGTAGTCCGGCTCACTCCCTTCGTGGATGGTCTGCCTGTCGTCTGAGTGGACATTCTGCCTGTCGCCTGAGTGGACAGTCTGCCTGTCGTCTTAGTGGACATTCTGCCTGTCGTCTGAGTGGACAGTCTGCCTGTCGTCTGAGTGGACGGTCTGCCTGTCGTCTGAGTGGACAGTCTGCCTGTCGTCTGAGTGGACAGTCTGCCTGTCGTCTGAGTGGACGGTCTGCCTGTAGTCTGAGTGGACGGTCTGCCTGTCGTCTGAGTGGACGGTCTGCTTGTCGTCTGAATGGACGCTCTGCTTGTCGTCTGAGTGGACGGTCTGCCTGTCGTCTGAGTGGGCAGTCTGCCTGTAGTCAGAGTGGGCAGTCTGCCTGTAGTCTGAGTGGGCAGCCTGGCTGTTGTCTTAGTGGGCAGTCTGCCTGTAGTCTGAGTGGACAGTCTGCCTGTAGTCTGAGTGGACGGTTTGCCTGTAGTCTGAGTGGACAGTCTGCCTGTCGTCTGAGTGGACATTCTGCCTGTCGTCTGAGTGGACAGTCTGCCTGTCGTCTGAGTGGACAGTCTGCCTGTCGTCTGAGTGGACGGTCTGCCTGTCGTCTGAGTGGGCAGTCTGCCTGTAGTCTGAGTGGACAGTCTGCCTGTCGTCTGAGTGGACGGTCTGCCTGTAGTCTGAGTGGGCAGCCTGGCTGTTGTCTTAGTGGGCAGTCTGCCTGTAGTCTGAGTGGACAGTCTGCCTGTAGTCTTGCCTGCAGTTTGTGTGGTCAGCCGGCCCGTGGATAGTCTGCCTGTTGTCCGAGTGAGCTGTCTGCCCGTAGTCTGAGTGGACAGTCTGCCTGTTGTCCAAGTGAGCTGTCTAGCCATTGCCTGAGTGGACCGCCTGCCTGTGGACAGCCTGCCCTTCGCTAGTGACGATGGCGTGCATGTTGAAGATGGTTTGCCTGTAGTCTTGGGGGACAGTCTGCCTGTTGTCTGAGTGGGAAGTCTGGCTGTTGTCTTGGGGGACAGTCTGGCTGTCGTCTTGGGGGACAGTCTGGCTGTCGTCTTGGGGGACAGCCTGCCTGTAGTCTTGGGGGACAGTCTGGCTGTAGTCTGAGTGGACGCTCTGCCTGTCGTCTTGGGGGACAGTCTGCCTGTAGTCTTAGTGGCCTGCCTGCCTGTAGCCTGAGTGGACAGCCTGCCTGTCGTCTTGGGGGACAGCCTGCCTGTAGTCTTGGGGGACAGTCTGGCTGTCGTCTTAGTGGTCACTCTGCCTGTAGTCTGAGTGGGCAGCCTGGCTGTCGTCTTAGTGGACAGTCTGCCTGTAGTCTGAGTGGGCAGCCTGGCTGTTGTCTTAGTGGGCAGTCTGGCTGTTGTCTGAGTGGCCACTCTGCCTGTCGTCTTGGGGGACAGCCTGGCTGTTGTCTTAGTGGGCAGCCTGGCTGTAGTCTGAGTGGCTACTCGGCCTGTAGTCGATGTGGTGCGTGATGATGTTGTACAATCATTGTTGCCATAAAGGCAGGAATACTGAATGAACTGGAATATTCCAGCGCAATTTGCGCTGGTCAAATAAAATTATAAAAGTCAAAAAGTCTCTCTCACACTCGCCCTCTCTCTCTCTCACCCTCTCTCTCGCCCTCTCTCACTCTCTCTCATTCACTCACTCTCTAAGTCACTCACTCACTCGCTCTCTCACCCTCTCTCACCCTCACTCTCTCTCTCGCCCTCTCTCTCACACACTCTCTCTCACCCTCTCTCTCTCTCTCACCTCCGCTCTGCGACCTGGGCCTCGCGTCCCTTCAGCGTCTTTCCGCCTGTAGCTTGAGATGCCGGGCCGCCTGTAGCTTGAGATGCCGGGCTGCCTGTAGTCCGGCTCACTCCCTTCGTGGATGGTCTGCCTGTCGTCTGAGTGGACATTCTGCCTGTCGCCTGAGTGGACAGTCTGCCTGTCGTCTTAGTGGACATTCTGCCTGTCGTCTGAGTGGACAGTCTGCCTGTCGTCTGAGTGGACGGTCTGCCTGTCGTCTGAGTGGACAGTCTGCCTGTCGTCTGAGTGGACAGTCTGCCTGTCGTCTGAGTGGACGGTCTGCCTGTAGTCTGAGTGGACGGTCTGCCTGTCGTCTGAGTGGACGGTCTGCTTGTCGTCTGAATGGACGCTCTGCTTGTCGTCTGAGTGGACGGTCTGCCTGTCGTCTGAGTGGGCAGTCTGCCTGTAGTCAGAGTGGGCAGTCTGCCTGTAGTCTGAGTGGGCAGCCTGGCTGTTGTCTTAGTGGGCAGTCTGCCTGTAGTCTGAGTGGACAGTCTGCCTGTAGTCTGAGTGGACGGTTTGCCTGTAGTCTGAGTGGACAGTCTGCCTGTCGTCTGAGTGGACATTCTGCCTGTCGTCTGAGTGGACAGTCTGCCTGTCGTCTGAGTGGACAGTCTGCCTGTCGTCTGAGTGGACGGTCTGCCTGTCGTCTGAGTGGGCAGTCTGCCTGTAGTCTGAGTGGACAGTCTGCCTGTCGTCTGAGTGGACGGTCTGCCTGTAGTCTGAGTGGGCAGCCTGGCTGTTGTCTTAGTGGGCAGTCTGCCTGTAGTCTGAGTGGACAGTCTGCCTGTAGTCTTGCCTGCAGTTTGTGTGGTCAGCCGGCCCGTGGATAGTCTGCCTGTTGTCCGAGTGAGCTGTCTGCCCGTAGTCTGAGTGGACAGTCTGCCTGTTGTCCAAGTGAGCTGTCTAGCCATTGCCTGAGTGGACCGCCTGCCTGTGGACAGCCTGCCCTTCGCTAGTGACGATGGCGTGCATGTTGAAGATGGTTTGCCTGTAGTCTTGGGGGACAGTCTGCCTGTTGTCTGAGTGGGAAGTCTGGCTGTTGTCTTGGGGGACAGTCTGGCTGTCGTCTTGGGGGACAGTCTGGCTGTCGTCTTGGGGGACAGCCTGCCTGTAGTCTTGGGGGACAGTCTGGCTGTAGTCTGAGTGGACGCTCTGCCTGTCGTCTTGGGGGACAGTCTGCCTGTAGTCTTAGTGGCCTGCCTGCCTGTAGCCTGAGTGGACAGCCTGCCTGTCGTCTTGGGGGACAGCCTGCCTGTAGTCTTGGGGGACAGTCTGGCTGTCGTCTTAGTGGTCACTCTGCCTGTAGTCTGAGTGGGCAGCCTGGCTGTCGTCTTAGTGGACAGTCTGCCTGTAGTCTGAGTGGGCAGCCTGGCTGTTGTCTTAGTGGGCAGTCTGGCTGTTGTCTGAGTGGCCACTCTGCCTGTCGTCTTGGGGGACAGCCTGGCTGTTGTCTTAGTGGGCAGCCTGGCTGTAGTCTGAGTGGCTACTCGGCCTGTAGTCTGAGTGGACAGTCTGCCTGTCGTCTTAGCGGGCAGTCTGCCTGTCGTCTTAGTCGCCACGACCGACTCGGCTCCCCCCGTCTGCGAGTTCCGTTCGGCCGCCGCCCTACAGCAGGAGCATCAGCAGCAGTAGTAGCAGTAGTAGTAGCAGCAGTAGTAGTAGCAGTAGTAGTAGTATCAGCAGCAGTAGTAGTAGCAGCAGTAGTAGCAGCAGCAGCATCAGCAGCATCATCAGCAGCATCATCATCAGCAGCATCAGCAGTAGTAGCAGCAGTAGTAGCAGTAGTAGTAGTAGCAGCAGCATCAGCAGCAGTAGTAGCAGCAGCATCAGCATCAGCAGCAGTAGTAGCAGTAGTAGTAGCAGTAGTAGCAGCATCAGCAGCATCAGCAGTAGTAGCAGCAGCATCAGCATCATCAGCAGCAGTAGTAGTAGCAGTAGTAGCAGCAGCATCAGCATCAGCAGCATCAGCAGTAGCAGTAGTAGTAGCAGTAGTAGCAGCATCAGCATCAGCAGCATCAGCAGTAGTAGTAGCAGTAGTAGCAGCAGCATCAGCATCAGCAGCATCAGCAGTAGTAGTAGCAGCAGCATCAGCATCAGCAGCATCAGCAGCGACACAGCAACAACAACCACCGTCAGCACCACCAAAACCAACAACAATCACCACCGCCAAAACCAACAACAAGTACCACCAACAACAACAAAACCATGATGATGATGATGGTGGTTGTGGTGAGTGGTGGTGATGGTAATGGCGGTGATGATGATGATGGTGAATAGTGGTGATGATAGTGGTAGTTGTGGTGATGATGACAGTGTCAGTGGTGGTGATGATGATGGTGAATGGTGGTGATGATAGTGGTAGCTGTGATGATGAGTGGTGGTGATGGTGGTGGTGATGATGATGGTGGTGGTGATGGTGATGATAATGGCGGTGATGATGATGGTGGTAGTGGTGGTGACGATGGTGGTGGTGGTTGTGGTGAGAGTCGTGATGATGGTGGTAGTGCTGGTGGTGATGATAGTGGTAGTGGTTGTTTCAGTGGTGACAGTGGTGGTGACGATAGTGGAAGTTGCGGTGATGATGGTGGTGGTTGTGGTGAGTGGTGTTGATGGTAATGGCGGTGATGATGATGGTTCTGGTGAATGGTGGTGATGATAGTGGTAGTTGTGGTGATGATGACAGTGTCAGTGGTGATGGTGGTTTTGGTAAGTGGTGGTGATGGTAGTGATGATAGTAGTGGTAGTGAGTCGTGATGATGATAGTGGTTGCGGTTGGTGGTGATGATGGTGGTTGTGGTGAGTGGTGTTGATGGTAATGGCGGTGATGGTAATGGCGGTGATGATGATGGTGAATGGTGGTGATGATAGTGGTAGCTGTGGTGATGAGTGGTGGTGATGGTGGTGGTGATGATAATGGTGATGATGATGGTGGTGAATGGTGGTGATGATAGTGGTAGCTGTGGTGATGATGGTGGTGATGGTTGGTGATGAAGATGATGGCGGTGATGATGATAATGGTGATGGTGATGATGATGGTGGTGATAATGGCGGTGATGATGATGGCGGTGATGATGATAATAATGATGATAGTGGTGATGATGGCGGTGATGATGGTGGTGATGATGATAATGGTGATGATGATGATGGCGGCGATGAGTGGTGATGATGGCGGTGACGGTTATCGTCGCTGCGGCCGCGGTTGTCGGATCAGAATCTGCGTAAATGTGTCCCGCAGGAATCAGATGAGCCGTGAAGCTCTTCATCTCCGGCGTGTCGGGGTGCTGGTGCTGCGTCTCACCCCAGCGCGGCTCTGCGAGCCACCGTGGAGATGGGTCCCGTCGTCACCGTACCACCACCGCCCTTCCTTTGCAGGAACTCCTTTAACTTTTGGAGTCTTTTCTCTGACGATGACAACGACGAAGCCGTCAACAACAACATCGACAACACCAACATCATCATCATTCTCGACATCGGCATAAATAACACCGTTTATAACAATGTCATTCACAACAGCAACGCCATTAATATCATCAACAACAACATTCGCAAAACTTCATTCAACATTCAGCAACATCATTCCCATCAAATCCACAACATTTACAATCTGAGTTACTGTCACGTTTCACCAGTGAATGACAACCAACACCGTCAGGCAAAGATCAAATCCACAACATTTACAATCGAGTATAATAAGTGGTGAAGTTAAAATAATAATAGTGTATATAAATGATGACGATGGTTTATATTCACTGCAGATTGAGTATGATAAGCTGTGTTAAGTTAAAAAATAATAGTGTATATACATTACAAATGGTTTATATTCACTGCAGATCGAGTATAATAAGTTGTGTTAAGTTAAAATAATAAAAGATGACAATAGTTTATATGCACTAACGATTGAGTATAATAAGTCGTGTTAAGTTAAAATAATATTAGTGTATATACATTACAAATGGTTTATATTCACTGCAGATTGAGTATAATAAGTTGTGTTAAGTTAAAATAATAAATGATGACAATAGTTTATATGCACTAACGATTGAGTATAATAAGTTGTGTTAAGTTAAAATAATAAAAGATGACAATAGTTTATATGCACTAACGATTGAGTATAATAAGTTGTGTTAAGTTAAAATAATAAAAGATGACAATAGTTTATATGCACTAACGATTGAGTATAATAAGTCGTGTTAAGTTAAAATAATATTAGTGTATATACATTACAAATGGTTTATATTCACTGCAGATTGAGTATAATAAGTTGTGTTAAGTTAAAATAATAAATGATGACAATAGTTTATATGCACTAACGATTGAGTATAATAAGTTGTGTTAAGTTAAAATAATAAAAGATGACAATAGTTTATATGCACTAACGATTGAGTATAATAAGTTGTGTTAAGTTAAAATATTAATGTATATAAATGACAATGGTTTATATTCACTGCAGATTGAGTATAATAAGTTGTGTGATGTAAATAAAATTAAAATTTAATTAAAACAAATTAAAACATATTTTAACTTCATTAAAACAAATAAAAACATATTTTAACTTCATTAAAATAAATTAAAACATCTTTAAATTTAATTAAAACAAATAAAAACATTTTTTTACTTAATTGAAACAAACAAAAAACATATTTTAACTTCATTAAAACATCTTTTAATTTAATTAAAACAAATAAAAACATTTTTTTACTTAACTAAAACAAACAAAAAACATATTTAACTTCATTAAAATAAATTAAAACATCTTTAAATGTAATTAAAACAAATATTTTTTTACTTAACTAAAACAAACAAAAAACATATTTTAACTTCATTAAAATAAATTAAAACATCTTTAAATTTAATTAAAACATTTTAAACAAATTAAAACATCGCGCTCTAAAGCAGTCGAACCTTGGGCCGTAAAGGCTCGCGAATTCTCTTTGCCCATCGTAGACATCGTCGGATAAGTTGTTGTTGTTGTTGTGCTGTTGTTTAGTCGTCGTAGTTGTTGTTTAGTTGTTGTTGTTGTATAGTCGTTGTTTATTTGTAGTTTAAAGTTTAAAGTCGCAAAGTTAAATCGTTAAAGTCGCAGCGAGAGTGCAAACACTCGAAGCGGCCATCAACAAATTTTGAAATCTCGCGACCGTTGACGGAACTCGCCTCCGATTGGCTGCGGGAGGCGTGATGCTCGCCTCTGATTGGCTGCGAGAGACGAGGGTGCTCGCCTCTGGTTGGCTGTAGGCCGAGGAGGGAGGGGAGGGGTGATGCTCGCCTCTGATTGGCTGCGGAAGACGAGGGTGCTCCCCTCTGATTGGCTGTAGGCCGAGGAGGGAGGTGAGGGGAGGGTTGATGCTTGCCTCTGATTGGCTGTGGGCCGAGGAGGGAGGGGGAGTGAGGGGAAGAGGTGATGCTCCCCTCTGATTGGCTGTGGGCCGAGAGGGGTGGTGGGCAGGAGAGGGGTGATGCTCACATCTGATTGGCTGTTCTCCCCCCCCTCTCCAAACACAAACTCGCCGCTGATTGGGTCTCGGGGCAGTTTGTTTTCCCGCGCTTTATTTAAACTTTCATGGGCGATTCGATTCTCGTCACGAATCAACGTTTTTCGATTCGAACACCCACCCCCGCCTGCACATGGCCTCTGAATCGATTCGATTCTAACACCCATCGGCACATTGCCTTTGAATCGATTCGATTCTAACACTCACCCACCTGCACATCGCATCTGAATCGATTCGATTACAAAACCCATCGCACCATTGCCTTTGAATCGATGCGATTCCAACACTCACCCCACCTGCACATTGTCTCTGAATCGATTCGATTCCAACATCAGACCCAGCAGGTGCCACGGGTTGACTGCTGTGCCAGGCTAGGTGCAGGTCACGGAACAGACCCAGCAGGTGCCACGGGCTGACTGCTGTGCCAGGCTAGGTGCAAGGAGGTCACGTGACAAGACCCAGGTGCCGTGGGTTGACTGAGATGAGTAGCTGATGCACCACCTGTGCCCCCTACTGTGTCAACTCTGCGTTTTACCCACCCGGCGCTTCGCTCGTTGTTGTGAGCGTCGCTCCTCTGCCCTCATTGCTGAAGGGCGACTGCCTCCCAACTGCCCAGTAGCCTCAACGTGCACCTAGCCTGGCACGGCAGCGTCCTTCACGAGCCTCCTCCTGCAGAGAGGCCGATCTTGGCACCGCTGGTACCGGCCATCGACAGGTCCACGCATCTTCTTGGTTCTTTCGGTAAAGTCACCACGTAGAAGGGAAATAATAAAATAATAAAAATAAAACATAATAAAATAATTCTCACGACGTTTCGGCCACAACGCAAGCAGCCGTCCTCAGGTGGAGAGCAGGTCTGTCGAGAAGACAGAGTCTTATTTTATGATGTTTTATTTTTATTATTTTATTATTTACATTCTACGTGATGACTTTACCTAAAGAACCAAGAAGATGAATCCCTGCAGTCACGAAAGCTTTAAATCCGAAAAAAAAAGATGATGTAGATGATGATGTTGATGATGTTGATGATGATGTTGATGATGTGAATGACGCTGTCTTCCGACAGACCTGTTCTTCACCTGAGGACGGCTGCTTGCGTTGTGGCCGAAACGTCGTGAGAATTGTATTTTATTGTTTTATTTTTATTATTTTATTACTTCCCTTCTACGTGACTTTACCGAAAGAACCAAGAAGATGAATCCCTGCTGCAGTCACGAAAGAAGCTTCAAATCGAAATTTATCTTCTTGATTCTTTCGGTAAAGTCACCATGTAGAAGGGAAATAATAAAATATTAAAAATAAAACATCATTAAATCATTCTCACGACGTTTCGGCCACAACGCAAGCAGCCGTCCTCAGGTGGAGAACAGGTCTGTCGAGTAGACAGAGTCTGAATGACACACCACAGGCTTGGAGCGTCTATTTAAGCTGCTGGGTTGGAGGGGGGAAGGGCGCCTTGACAAAATAATTTGCATATCAAGAGGAATGTAGCGTATTTATGGCAAATGCAGATATGCGATTAGCACTACTTGTGAAATGCGTAGGAGGTTTGGCGGGAGGTTTAAAGTCATGTTTTGCCCGGGTTGTTATATTTGTCTTATTGGTTCTTTCGGTAAAGTCACGTAGAAGGGAAGCAATAAAATAATAAAAACAAAACATAATAAAATAATATTTTATTATGTTTTAAAATAATAAAATAATATTTTATTATGTTTTAAAATAATAAAATAATATTTTATTATGTTTTAAAATAATAAAATAATATTTTATTATGTTTTAAAATAATAAAATAATATTTGATTATGTTTTGTTTTTATTATTTTATTACTTCCCTTCTACGTGACTTTACCGAAAGAACCAAGAAGATGAATCCCTGCAGTCACGAAAGCTTTACATCGAAATTGTTATATTTGGTCAAACATTTCAAACAGGCAGAGGTGTGGACTCGAGTCATGTGACTTGGACTCGAGTCAGACTCGAGTCATGAATTTGATGACTTGCGACTCGACTTGGACTTGCATAACAATGACTTTGTCCCACCTCTGCAAACAGGACCCTGCGGGGTGGGCTGGTAGGAATAATACTGAGTACCGGTACAGGGATATCGACCGGGTATAGAGGAGTTAAAGAAAAAATTACTGTATTCTAGTGTAACGTTAATTAAAAGTGTTTGTTTTGACAAGAAACGCTGTGAGATTTAAAGACCCCCCGACACCACCCTCAACACCAGCCCTCCCACCAGCCCTCCCACCCCCCACCACCACCCCCCCCCCACCACCCAACCCCACCACCACCACCCCACCACCCCCCACCACCACCACCCCACCACCCCACCACCCCCCACCACCACCACCCCACCACCCCCCACCACCACCCAACCCCACCACCACCACCCCACCACCACCACCCCACCACCACCACCCCACCACCCCACCACCCCCCACCACCACCACCCCACCACCCCCCACCACCACCACCCCACCACCCCCCACCACCACCCCCCACCACCACCACCCCACCACCCAACCCCACCACCACCACCCCACCACCCCCCACCACCACCCAACCCCACCACCACCACCCCACCACCCCCCACCACCACCACCCCCCACCACCACCTTCTGCACTAGGCCTCGCGAAGCCTTCTCTGCAGTAGGCCTCGCGAAGCCTTCTCTGCAGTAGACTTAGCGAAGCCTTCTGCACTAGGCCTCACGAAGCCTTCTCTGCAGTAGGCCTCGCGAAGCCTTCCCTGCAGTAGGCCTCGCGATGCCTTCTCTGCAGTAGGCCTCGCGAAGCCTTCTCTGCAGTAGGCCTCGCGATGCCTTCTCTGCAGTAGGCCTCGCGAAGCCTTCTCTGCAGTAGGCCTCGCGAAGCCTTCCCTGCAGTAGGCCTCGCGATGCCTTCTCTGCAGTAGGCCTCGCGAAGCCTTCTCTGCAGTAGGCCTCGCGATGCCTTCTCTGCAGTAGGCCTCGCGAAGCCTTCTCTGCAGTAGGCCTCGCGAAGCCTGCCGCACTAGGCCTCGCGAAGCCTTCTCTGCAGTAGGCCTCGCGAAGCCTTCCCTGCAGTAGGCCTCGCGATGCCTTCTCTGCAGTAGGCCTCGCGAAGCCTTCTCTGCAGTAGGCCTCGCGAAGCCTTCCCTGCAGTAGGCCTCGCGATGCCTTCTCTGCAGTAGGCCTCGCGAAGCCTTCCCTGCAGTAGGCCTCGCGATGCCTTTTCCGCAGTAGGCCTCGCAAAGTCTGCCGCACTAGGCCTCGCGAAGCCTGCCGCACTAGGCCTCACGCCGTGCTTTTCGTGCACAAATAAGGCGATTAAATGTATCTCGTCTCTGTGTTAATAAATGTATCTGTGTTAAAAAAACGTGCTGCGTTTCAGTAAAGTAAATTTGAAGCGAAGTTTAAAGTTTCGCCGTGAGGCGCCCGAAGCGACGGCCATCTTGTTTATTTCACAGGACGCAGGGGGAGCGGGCGGCCATCTTGTCGGACAGGGTCATGCCAAGTGTTTGCAGTAGGGGGCGATGTTGATACACGGACGGACAGACGGACGGACGGACACATTAATCTATTGGTGGTCTGGTCCACTTCGTTCCTACCAGTATAACTCGCCCCTAACGTGATAGCTGGAACTGCTTCTCTTAGGCGAGGCACGTGGTGATGTCAGCTGCTGGTGTTGATGATGTTGCTGCTGCTGCTACTGCTACTCGCAACTGCTTCTCAAGGTTTGCTCCGAGATTTATTAAATTTAGAGTTCCGCCCGCGGTTGCCTTGGCAGGGCCACAATAAATGATTTCGAGGGCCTCATACGGCCTGCGAGCCAGACGTTCCCTGCCTCTGATGTAAGGGAAGAACCCGTGGCGTCCACGCAACTCAGAGGCAAACGTGAGAGAGGCGTTTGGAACGAATCCAACTATCGTCTCGATCTTCTTGGTTCTGTCGCGAAAGTCACGTAGAAGACAGACCTGGTCTTCGCCTGAGGACGGCTGCTTGCGTTGTGGCCGAAACGTCGCGGGAATAATTTTGTTATGTTTTATTTTTAGTATTTTAAAATTGTAATTTTATTACGTTTTATTTTTATTATTTTGAAATTGTATTTTATTACGTTTGATTTTATTATTTAAAATTTTTATTTTATTATGTTTTATTTTTATTGTTTTAAAATTGTAATTTATTATTTTTATTATCTAAAAATTGTCATTTTATTACGTTTGATTTTTATTATTTTAAAATTGTATTTTATTGTTTGATTTTTATTATTTTAAAATTGTATTTTATTATGTTTGATTTTTATTATTTTAAAATTGTATTTTATTATGTTTTAGTTTTATTATTTTAAAATAGTATTTTATTATGTTTTATTTGTAGTATTTAAAAAATTGTATTTTATTATGTTTTATTTTTATTATTTTATTATTTCCCTTCTACGTGAAAGAACCAAGAAGATGAATCCCTGCAGTCACGAAAGCTTTAAATCGAAATTTATCGTCTCGATGTTGTCCGTACAGCAGATGGAGTGACACACAGGCATTTATAAAATGGTTGGTAAAAACTCGATAACTCATTAAACCGTTTGT
Organism: Lampetra fluviatilis; assembly: GCF_964198595.1. Classification (NCBI taxonomy): domain Eukaryota; kingdom Metazoa; phylum Chordata; class Hyperoartia; order Petromyzontiformes; family Petromyzontidae; genus Lampetra; species Lampetra fluviatilis. The sequence goes on along the minus strand of NC_136347.1, from coordinate 1,922,424 downwards.
AACTTTTTGTGCAATTGTAGCGTGTTGCCATCGTGATATATGCTGCTTTGAACACATTGTCCTGCGGAGGGAGCTGGTAGGAACGTCGGGTTGCTCGGTCAATGGCCTGCAGGGTCAACGGCGGCGTGGTGTATTCCGCAAATAAGCCCGACTGTGAGGGCGGGCACAAGCCGGCGTGAGTAGGTTGAACGTTGAGTTTTATAAGGGCACCACGGGGTGACCAGCCCCTCCCCACCCAGCCCCCAGCCAGCCCCACCCTCACCACCCAGCTCCTCCCCACCCTCCCCGCCCAGCCCCACCCCACCCACCCACCAAGCCCCACCCTCCCCACCCCACCCAGCCCCACCCCCCACCCTCCCCACCCAGCCCCTCCCCACCCTAACCACCCCACCCAGCCCCTCCCCACCCTCACCACCCAGCCCCACCCCACCCTCCCCACCCAGCCCCACCCTCCCCACCCAGCCCCTCCCCACCCTCCCCACCCAGCCCCACCCCACCCTCCCCACCCAGCCCCACCCTCCCCACCCTGCCCCCTCCCCACCCTCCCCACCCAGCCCCCTCCCCACCCTAGCCACCCCACCCAGCCCTCCCTTACCTCTCCCACCCCCTACCCAGCCCTACCCCTCCCACCCCCCACCCAGCCCCACCCTGCCCCACCCCCCACCCAGCCCCACCCCACCCTCCCCACCCAGCCCCACCCTCCCCACCCCACCCAGCCCCACCCCCCACCGTCCCCACCCAGCCTCTCCCCACCCTAGCCACCCCACCCAGCCCCTCCCCACCCTCACCACCCAGCCCCACCCCACCCTCCCCACCCAGCCCCACCCCCCACCCAGCCCCTCCCCACCCTCCCCACCCAGCCCCACCCCTCCCCACCCAGCCCCACCCCTCCAATTTTTGGATGCACGACGGACGGACGGACACAATAATCCCGTGTGGGCTGCTGTGAGCAGGAGGTGTTCCTAGCAGTGTAACATGTTTACTAGCTGAACGGTCTCCCACGCTGAGTGACCGTGGGCCGCTTCCAAAAGACGCCACTTGGCCACCACGAATGTTGGCCACCGTGATGATGATGATGAGAGAGAGAGAGAGACGCAGACTCAACATGTGCAACAGCAGCAGCAGAATCAGGCATCGTCATGGGGTCCGGGATCGAACCCACGAACTCCTGTAGACCAGGCGAGGTAGTCAACATCTCTTAGCCACAGTGATGATGAGAGAGAGAGACGCAGACTCCACATATACAGCAGCAGGCATCGTCAGGGTCAGGATCGAACCCACGACCCCCTGTGTACCAGGCGAGGTAGTCAACATCTCTTAGCCACAGTGATGATGAGAGAGAGAGACGCAGACTACACATGTACAGCAGCAGCAGAATCAGGCATCGTCAGGGTCAGGATCGAACCAACGACCTCCTGTAGACCAGGCGAGGTAGTCAACATCTCCTAGCCACCGTGATGATGATGATGAGAGAGAGACGCACACTCCACATGTACAGCAGCAGGCATCGTCAGGGTCAGGATCGAGGTAGTCAGCATCTCTGTGTATGGGATTGAACCCACGATCTCCTGTAGACCAGGCGAAGTAGTCAACATATCTCAGGGTCTGGGATCGAATCCACGACCTCCTGCGTACCAGGCGAGGTAGTCAACATCTCTCAGTGTCTGGGATCGAACCCACGACCTCCTGTGTACCAGGCGAGGTAGTCAACATCTCTCAGGGTCTGGGATTGAACCCACGACCTCCTGTGTACCAGGCGAGGTAGTCAACATCTCTCAGTGTCTGGGATTGAACCCACGACCTCCTGTGTACCAGGCGAGGTAGTCAACATCTCTCAGTGTCTGGGATCGAACCCACGACCTCCTGTGTACCAGGCGAGGTAGTCAACATCTCTCAGGGTCTGGGATTGAACCCACGACCTCCTGTGTACCAGGCGAGGTAGTCAACATCTCTCAGGGTCTGGGATTGAACCCACGACCTCCTGTGTACCAGGCGAGGAAGTCAACATCTCCTAGCCACCGTGATACCACACACAGTTCAACCCCCACTCTCCCTCACCTCCAATCTCTCATCTCTCTCCATCTGTCTCTTCCCCCCCTGTCTCTAAATCTCTCTATCCCTCATATCATTCTAATCGCTCCCTCGCTCTTAAAATCTCTCCCATACCCCTCCCACAATCCGTACATCTCTTTTTTTTCCCGCTGTCTGCTCTCTCTCTTTTTTTAAATCCTTTATATTAAGTTCACTTGCTTGCTTGCTTGCGCGCTTACGACCGTGCAAATCTTTCGGTCGTTTTTTAACCCACTTCCCGTGATCCAATCGAGCTGACATTTTGCACACAGACTCGTTGTGCGTGACAATTTCTTTTCGTGAAAAACATTTTTCAAAAATGTTTACACTTGTTAGGCTATTTATTTATTTAATTACCAATTGCTTAATGGTATAAGTGGCAGCCATCTCAAGCCAGAGGACGAGAGGACTCTAGCCGCTCGTTTCAAAGACCAATGTGGGCTGGGTTGTGGCCCATTGAACGCGCATATAAAGGATTTATAGTGAAAAACTTTTTACGGGTTAATTTTTTATCTTTTTTTTACGATCAGTGGAAACAAGAAGATGCTCGGTGTATTCGGCACTTTGCTTCGTTCATAATTTCGTATGTTTTTTTTAATTTTTTATTTAGTTTTAATGCTTTGCTTTATGTGCCCCCCCTCTCTGCCCCCCCCCCTCTCTACCCCCTCTCGCTCACCCCTCTCTCTCTCTCTTCAGCTCTCTCACTCAATTCTCCCAATCACTCTCTCCCTCCTCTCTCTCAATCACTATATTTTTTTCTCTCTCCCATCTCTCTCCCGATCTCTCCCATCTCTCTCCCATCTCTCCCATCTCTCTCCCATTTCTCCCGATCTCTTCCCGATCTCTCCCATCTCTCTCCCATTTCTCCCGATCTCTTCCCGATCTCTCACAGTCTCTCTTCCACTCTCTCTCCCCTCCCTCTTTTTTTATTGATTTTTATTTTTTACGATCAGTGGAAACAAGAAGATGCTCGGTGTATTCGGCACTTTGTTTCGTTCATCATTTCGTAATTTTTTTTTAACTGGGCTCTATGTAACCCCCCCTCTAGCCCGCTCTCTCTCGCTCGCTCGCTCGCTCTCAATCACTATTTTTTCTCTCTCCCAGTCTCTCTCCCAGTCTCTCCCAGTCTCTCCTACTCTCCCCCTCTCCCACTCTCTCCCAGTCTCTCTCCCCCCTCTCTCCCAGTCTCCCTCCCAGTCTCTCTCCCATCTCTCCTACTCTCCCCCCTCTCTCCCAGTCTCTCTCCCCCCTCTCTCCCCTCTCTCCCAGTCTCTCTCCCAGTCTCTCTCCCATCTCTCCTACTTTCCCCCTCTCTCCCACTCTCTCCCCCCTCTCTCCCAGTCTCTCTCCCAGTCTCTCCTACTCTCCCCCTCTCCCACTCTCTCCCAGTCTCTCTCCCCCCTCTCTCCCAGTCTCTCTCCCAGTCTCTCTCCCATCTCTCCTACTCTCCCCCCTCTCTCCCAGTCTCTCTCCCCCCTCTCTCCCCTCTCTCCCAGTCTCTCTCCCAGTCTCTCTCCCATCTCTCCTACTCTCCCCCTCTCTCCCACTCTCTCCCCCCTCTCTCCCAGTCTCTCTCCCAGTCTCTCCTACTCTCCCCCTCTCCCACTCTCTCCCAGTCTCTCCCCCCTCTCTCCCAGTCTCTCTCCCAGTCTCTCTCCCACCTCTCCCACTCTCCCCCCACTCTCCCCCCTCTCTCCCAGTCTCTCTCCCACTCTCTCTCCCAGTCTCTCTCCCATCTCTCCTACTCTCCCCCTCTCTCCCCTCTCTCCCAGTCTCTCTCCCAGTCTCTCTCCCACTCTCTCTCCCATCTCTCCTACTCTCCCCATCTCTCCCTCTCTCCCCTCTCTCCCAGTCTCTCTCCCAGTCTCTCTCCCCTCTCCCCCCTCTCCCCCCACTCTCCCAGTCTCTCTCCCAGTCTCTCTCCCCTCTCTCCCAGTCTCTCTCCCAGTCTCTCTCCCAGTCTCTCCCCCCTCTCCCCCCTCTCTCCCAGTCTCTCTCCCAGTCTCTCTCCCCCCTCTCTCCCCATCTCTCCCTCTCTCCCCCTCTCTCCCAGTCTCTCTCCCCCTTCTCCCACTCTCTCTCCCCCCTCTCTCCCAGTCTCTCTCCCAGTCTCTCTCCCAGTCTCTCTCCCAGTCTCTCTCCCATCTCTCCCCCCTCTCCCCCCTCTCTCCCAGTCTCTCTCCCAGTCTCTCTCCCAGTCTCTCTCCCATCTCTCCTACTCTCCCCATCTCTCCCTCTCTCCCAGTCTCTCTCCCCCCCTCTCCCCCCTCTCTCCCCCCTCTCTCCCCTCTCCCCCCTCTCTCCCCTCTCTCCCAGTCTCTCTCCCACTCTCTCTCCCCCCTCTCTCCCCCTGGCTCTCTCCTCTCTCCTGATTGGTCAGCGCCCACCGTGTGGATGTCTGCTCGATGAGGCTGCGCATCTAACGGCCGCTGCAGCAGCAGCAGCATCATCATCAGCAGCATCATCAGCAGTAACAGCATCACCATCAGCATCACCATCAGCAGTATCACCATCAGCAGTATCAGCAGCAGCAGTAGTATCAGCAGCAATAGTATCAGTGGTATCACCATCAGCAGAAGCATCAGCAGCAGTATCAGCAGCATCAGCAGCAGCATCAGCACCTTCATCAGCATCAGCAGCATCAGCATCAGCAGCACGGTACAGGCATGACATCACATATCTCTGAACACACACACGCACACACACACGCACACACGTATACACACACGCACACACACGCACACACACACGCACACACGTATACACACACGCACACACACGCACACACACACGCACACACACGTATACACACACGCACACACACGCACACACACACGCACACACGTATACACACACACGCACACACACGTATACACACACACGCGCACACACGTATACACACACACGCGCACACATACACATACCTACACACACGTACACACACACGTACACACACACCTACACACACACGCACACACACGTACACACACACCTACACACACACGTACAGACGCACACACGCGCACACACGTACACACCTACACACACGTCCACACGTACACACACATGTACACACACACACACACCAATACACACGTACACACGCGCACACACGCACACACACGTACACACACACGTCCACACCTACACACACATGTACACACACACACACACCAATACACACGTACACACACGTACACACACACCTACACACACACGTCCACACCTACACACACATGTACACACACACGTACACACACACACACCAATACACACGTACACACGCGCACACACGCACACACACGTACACACACGTACACACACACACGTACACACACACACGTACACACACACCAATACACACGTACACACACATGTACACACACACACGTACACACACACCGATACACACGTACACACACATGTACACACACACACACAACATGTACACACACACACACAACATGTACACACACACACACAACATGTACACACACAACATGTACACACACACGTACACACATGTACACACACACACAACATGTACACACACAACATGTACACACACAACATGTACACACACAAGTACACACACATGTACACACATGTAAAGCTAAAGATGCCCCGTGTAGCCTCATCAGACTGTAGGGGCAAGTGCTGTTAGCGAGTAGCAGCACCTATGAAGGTAGAGACAAAGGTCCCCCGTGTAGCCTCTAGCAGGCTGTAGGGGCAAGTGCTGTTAGCGGGTAGCAGCACCTATGAAGGCTACCGGCACTGTGGCACACACAGAGGGGGGGGGTGGGTGGCCAGCACCACCACGCCCGGCCGCCTTTGTCTCTCCCCCAGTGGCGATGTTTACTGCCAAACACCGCTACACCAGCTAGTCATTTGAGGCTGAGTCGACCTAGGGGAGGCTCAGGACCGGTTCAGGTAATCGTCACTGGTGGTGGCCGTGAGCGGGAATTGAACTCGGGTCGCCGGGTTCGTAGCGCAGTGTAGCGCTAACCACTGCACCACCGCTCACCCAACCACCCACTTACTCACTCGCCCATTCACTCACCCACTCATACACTCACTCACTCACCCACTCACTCACTCAGTCACTCACTCACTCACCCACTCACCTCACCCACTCATTCACTCACTCACCCACTCACTCACTCACCCATTCACTCACCCACTCACTCACTCACCCACTCACTCACTCAGTCACTCAGTCACACACTCACCCACTCACCTCACCCACTTATTCACTCACTCACCCACTCACTCACTCACCCATTCACTCACCCACTCACTCACTCACCCACTCACTCACTCAGTCACTCAGTCACACACTCACCCACTCACCTCACCCACTCATTCACTCACTCACCCACTCACTCACTCGCCCATTCACTCACCCACTCATACACTCACTCACTCACTCACCCACTCACTCACTCAGTCACTCACTCACCCACTCACCTCACCCACTCATTCACTCACTCACCCACTCACTCACTCACCCATTCACTCACCCACTCATACACTCACTCACTCACCCACTCACTCACTCACTCAGTCACTCACTCACTCACCCACTCACCTCACCCACTCATTCACTCACTCACCCACTCACTCACTCACCCATTCACTCACCCACTCACTCACTCACCCACTCACTCACTCAGTCACTCAGTCACACACTCACCCACTCACCTCACCCACTCATTCACTCACTCACCCACTCACTCACTCACCCATTCACTCACCCACTCACTCACTCACCCACTCACTCACTCACCCATTCATTCACCCACTCACACACTCACTCACTCACCCACTCACTCACTCAGTCACTCACTCACTCACCCACTCACTCTCCCACTCACTCACTCTCCCATTCACTCACCCACTCACACACTCACTCATCCACTCACTCACTCACCCACTCAATCTCTCACTCACTCACCCACTCATTCACGCACTCACCCACTCACCCACTCACTCACCCACCCACTCACTCACCCACTCACTCACCTCACTCACTCACTCACTCACTCACTCACTCACCCACTCACCCACTCACTCAGTCACCCACTCACTCTCCTACTCACTTACTCACACACACCACCACTCCCTCTGACTCACTCACCCACTCACCCACTCACCTCACCCACTCACTCACTCATTCACTCACTCACACACACAACCACTCAATCTCTCACTCACCCATTCACTCACCGACTCACTCTCTCACCCACCCACCCACTCACTCATTCACTCACTCACACAACCACTCACTCTCTCACACAACCACTCACTTACTCACTCACCCACTCACCCACTCACCCACTCACTCACCCACCCACCGACACACCCACCCACTCACTCACCCACCCACTCACTCACCCACCGACACATCCACTCACTCACTCTCCCACACAATCACTCACCCACTCACTCACTCACTCCCCCACAAAACCACTCACTCAACTCACCCACCCACTTATCCACCCACTTAGTCATCCACCCACTCACTCACTCACCGACCCACCTACTCATTCTACCACTCACTCCCCGCTCACTCACCCACTCACTCACTCACTCACCCACCCACTCACTCACCCACCGACACACAAACCCACTAACTCACCCACCCACTCATTCTACCACTCACTCACCCACTCACTCACTCACTCACCCACTCTCCCACTCATTCACCCACTCACTCACTCAATCTCTCACTCACCCACTCACTCACTCACTCACTCACCCACTTACTCACCCACTCACTCTCCCACTCACTCACTCTCCCATTCACTCACCCACTCACACACTCACTCATCCACTCACTCACTCACTAACCCACTCAATCTCTCACTCACTCACCCACTCATTCACGCACTCACCCACTCACCCACTCACTCACTCACCCACTCACTCTCCTACTCACTCACTCACACACACAACCACTCCCTCTGACTCACTCACCCACTCACCTCACCCACTCACTCACTCATTCACTCACTCACACACACAACCACTCAATCTCTCACTCACCCATTCACTCACCGACTCACTCTCTCACCCACCCACTCACTCATTCACTCACTCACACAACCACTCACTCTCTCACACAACCACTCACTCACTCACTCACCCACTCACCCACTCACCCACTCACTCACCCACCGACACATCCACTCACTCACTCTCCCACACAATCACTCACCCACTCACTCACTCACTCCCCCACAAAACCACTCACTCAACTCACCCACCCACTTATCCACCCACTTAGTCATCCACCCACTCACTCACTCACCGACCCACCTACTCATTCTACCACTCACTCCCCGCTCACTCACCCACTCACTCACTCACCCACTCACTCACTCACTCACCCACCCACTCACTCACCCACCGACACACAAACCCACTAACTCACCCACCCACTCATTCTACCACTCACTCACCCACTCACTCACTCACTCACCCACTCTCCCACTCATTCACCCACTCACTCACTCAATCTCTCACTCACCCACTCACTCACTCACTCACCCACTTACTCACCCACTCACTCTCCCACTCACTCACTCTCCCATTCACTCACCCACTCACACACTCACTCATCCACTCACTCACTCACTAACCCACTCAATCTCTCACTCACTCACCCACTCATTCACGCACTCACCCACTCACCCACTCACTCACTCACCCACTCACTCTCCTACTCACTCACTCACACACACAACCACTCCCTCTGACTCACTCACCCACTCACCTCACCCACTCACTCACTCATTCACTCACTCACACACACAACCACTCAATCTCTCACTCACCCATTCACTCACCGACTCACTCTCTCACCCACCCACTCACTCATTCACTCACTCACACAACCACTCACTCTCTCACACAACCACTCACTCACTCACTCACCCACTCACCCACTCACCCACTCACTCACCCACCGACACATCCACTCACTCACTCTCCCACACAATCACTCACCCACTCACTCACTCACTCCCCCACAAAACCACTCACTCAACTCACCCACCCACTTATCCACCCACTTAGTCATCCACCCACTCACTCACTCACCGACCCACCTACTCATTCTACCACTCACTCCCCGCTCACTCACCCACTCACTCACTCACCCACTCACTCACTCACTCACCCACCCACTCACTCACCCACCGACACACAAACCCACTAACTCACCCACCCACTCATTCTACCACTCACTCACCCACTCACTCACTCACTCACCCACTCTCCCACTCATTCACCCACTCACTCACTCAATCTCTCACTCACCCACTCACTCACTCACTCACTCACTCACCCACTTACTCACCCACTCACTCTCCCACTCACTCACTCTCCCATTCACTCACCCACTCACACACTCACTCATCCACTCACTCACTCACTAACCCACTCAATCTCTCACTCACTCACCCACTCATTCACGCACTCACCCACTCACCCACTCACTCACTCACCCACTCACTCTCCTACTCACTCACTCACACACACAACCACTCCCTCTGACTCACTCACCCACTCACCTCACCCACTCACTCACTCATTCACTCACTCACACACACAACCACTCAATCTCTCACTCACCCATTCACTCACCGACTCACTCTCTCACCCACCCACTCACTCATTCACTCACTCACACAACCACTCACTCTCTCACACAACCACTCACTCACTCACTCACCCACTCACCCACTCACCCACTCACTCACCCACCGACACATCCACTCACTCACTCTCCCACACAATCACTCACCCACTCACTCACTCACTCCCCCACAAAACCACTCACTCAACTCACCCACCCACTTATCCACCCACTTAGTCATCCACCCACTCACTCGCTCACCGACCCACCTACTCATTCTACCACTCACTCCCCGCTCACTCACCCACTCACTCACTCACCCACCCACTCACTCACCCACCCACCCACCCACTCACCCACCCACTCACTCACCCACTGACATACCGACCCACTCACTCACCCACCCACTCACTCACCCACCCACTCACTCACCCACCCACCCACCCACCCACTCACCCACCCACTCACTCACCCACTCACTCACTCACCCACCCACTCACTCACCCACCCACCCACCCACTCACCCACCCACTCACTCACCCACTGACATACCGACCCACTCACTCACCCACTCACTCACTCACCCACCCACTCACTCACCCACCCACCCACCCACTCACTCACCCACCCACCCACCCACCCACCCACCCACCCACTCACCCACCCACTCACTCACCCACTCACTCACTCACCCACCCACTCACTCACCCACCCACCCACCCACTCACCCACCCACTCACTCACCCACTGACACACCGACCCACTCACTCACCGACTCACTCTCTCACCCACCCACTCACTCATTCACTCACTCACACAACCACTCACTCTCTCACACAACCACTCACTCACTCACTCACCCACTCACCCACTCACCCACTCACTCACCCACCGACACATCCACTCACTCACTCTCCCACACAATCACTCACCCACTCACTCACTCACTCCCCCACAAAACCACTCACTCAACTCACCCACCCACTTATCCACCCACTTAGTCATCCACCCACTCACTCACTCACCGACCCACCTACTCATTCTACCACTCACTCCCCGCTCACTCACCCACTCACTCACTCACCCACCCACTCACTCACCCACCCACCCACCCACTCACCCACCCACCCACTCACCCACTGACACACCGACCCACTCACTCACCCACCCACTCACTCACCCACCCACCCACCCACTCACCCACCCACTCACTCACCCACTGACATACCGACCCACTCACTCACCCACCCACTCACTCACCCACCCACTCACTCACCCACCCACCCACCCACCCACTCACCCACCCACTCACTCACCCACTCACTCACTCACCCACCCACTCACTCACCCACCCACCCACCCACTCACCCACCCACTCACTCACCCACTGACATACCGACCCACTCACTCACCCACTCACTCACTCACCCACCCACTCACTCACCCACCCACCCACCCACTCACTCACCCACCCACCCACCCACCCACTCACCCACCCACTCACTCACCCACTCACTCACTCACCCACCCACTCACTCACCCACCCACCCACCCACTCACCCACCCACTCACTCACCCACTGACACACCGACCCACTCACTCACCCACCCACTCAGCCAACAACAACCGCCATTTGCCACTAAGTGGTGGTGACGTCACCACGACGCTGGTGCCAGGCTAGGTGCACGTTGAGGCCACGTGAAGTGTCGAACGCCCTCTGGCAGGAGGTCACGTGACAGACCCAGCAGGTGCCACGGGTCGACTGACTGAGATGAGTGGCCGATGCACCACCTGTGCCCCCTACTGTGCCAACTTGCTGCGGTTTAGCCACCCGGCGCTCCGCTCGTTGTTGTGAGCGTCGCTCCTCCGCCCTCTGTTGTTGTTGGAGGGCGTCTGCCTTTAGCTGCCCAGTAACAGCAGAGTCTTTCACATATAATGTGGGAGCCAGAGGACATCCCTGTCGCACCCCAAGGTGAACAGGGAATGGCTCCGACTCCCGGCCACGTAGTTTTACCCGGGCCCACTCACCATCATGAAGGTCCTTAATGATCGTGAGCAGAGGGTCAGGGACTCCGAAAGCACGAAAAACAACCCAGAGCCCAGGCCTACTGATGGTATCATAGGCCTTGACCAGGTTAATAAAGCAGAGATGTAGGTCTTGTTGGAATTCCCTATTCCTGTGCTGTAGCAGACGGACAGAAAATATGGCATCTGTGCAGGACCGCCCTTTCCTGAAACCGCATTGGGGCTCCGCAAGCCTCTCCTCAGCGTGCCTACCAAGGCGATGTTGAATAATCCTTGCCAGGACCTTTCCCGGCACACTGAGGAGTGAGATGCCCCTGTAGTTGTTACAGTCTGTGCGGTCCCCCTTCTTCAAGAGGGGGACCACCAGGGCACCCATCCACTCACCCACCCAGTCACTCACCCACCCACTCACCCACTCACCCACCCATCCACTAACCCACCCACTCACCCACCCAGTCACTAACCCACTCACCCACCCATCCACTAACCCACCCACTCACCCACCTAGTCACTAACCCACCCACCCAGTCACTAACCAACCCACCCACCCATTCACCCAGTCACCCACCCACCCATCCACTCACCCATCTACTCACCCATCCACTCACCCACCCACCCACTCACCCACCAACCCACTCACCAACCCACCCACCCACCAACCCATCCACCCACCCATTCACCCACCCACTCACCCACCCACTCACCCACTCACCCACCCACCCACTCACCCACTCACCCACCCACCCACCCACCCACTCACCCACCCACCCACTCACCCACTCACCCACTCACTCACCCACCCACCCACTCACCCACCCACTCACCCACCCACCCACTCACCCACCCACTCACCCACTCACCCACTCACCCACCCACCCACTCACCCACCCATCCACTCACCCACCCACCAACCCACTCACTCACCCACCCACCCACTCACCCACCCACCCACTCACTCACCCACCCACTCACCCAACCACTCACCCACTCACCCACCCACCCACTCACCCACACACCCACTCACCCACCCACCCACTCACCCACACACCCACTCACCCACCCATCCACTAACCCACCCACTCACCCACCCAGTCACTAACCCACCCACCCAGTCACTAACCCACCCACCCACCCACTCACCCACTCACCCACCCACCCACCCACTCACCCACACACCCACCCACTCACCCACACACCCACTCACCCACCCACCCACCCACTCACCCACCCACCCACTCACCCACCCACCCTCTCACTCACCCACCCACCAACTCACCTACCCACCCACCCACTCACTCACTCACCCACTCACCCACCCACCCACCCACTCACCCACTCCCCCACCCACCCACTCACCCACCCACCCACCCACCCACTCACCCAGCCACTCCCCCACCCACCCACTCACCCACACACCCACTCACCCACCCACTAACCCACTCACCCACTCACCCACCCACCCACTCACCCACTCACCCACCCACCCATCCACTCACCCACCCACCAACCCACTCACTCACCCACCCACCCACCCACCCACTCACCCACCCACCCACTCACTCACCCACCCACTCACCCAACCACTCACCCACTCACCCACCCACTCACCCACACACCCACTCACCCACCCACCCACTCACCCACACACCCACTCACCCACCCATCCACTAACCCACCCACTCACCCACCCAGTCACTAACCCACCCACCCTGTCACTAACCCACCCACCCACCCACTCACCCACTCACCCACCCACCCACTCACCCACACACCCACCCACTCACCCACACACCCACTCACCCACCCACCCACTCACCCACCCACTCACCCACCCACTCACTCACTCACCCACCCACCCACTCACTCACCCACCCACCCACCCACCCACTCACTCACTCACTCACCCACCCACCCACTCACTCACCTACTCACCCACTCACCCACCCACCCACTCACCCACTCCCCCACCCACCCACTCACCCACCCACCCACCCACTCACCCAGCCACTCCCCCACCCACCCACCCACTCACCCACACACCCACTCACCCACCCACTCACCCACCCACTCACCCACTCACCCACTCACCCATCCACTCACCCACCCACCAACCCACTCACTCACCCACCCACCCACTCACCCACCCACCCACTCACTCACCCACCCACTCACCCAACCACTCACCCACTCACCCACCCACCCACTCACCCACACACCCACTCACCCACCCACCCACTCACCCACACACCCACTCACCCACCCATCCACTAACCCACCCATTCACCCACCCAGTCACTAACCCACCCACCCAGTCACTAACCCACCCACCCACCCACTCACCCACCCACCCACCCACCCACTCACCCACCCACTCACCCACCCACCCACCCACCCACCCACTCACTCACCCACCCACTCACCCACCCACTCACTCACTCACTCACCCACCCACCCACCCACCCACCCACTCACCCACCCACTCACCCACCCACCCACCCACCCACTCACCCACCAACTCACCCACTCACTCACTCACCCACCCACCCATCCACTCACCCACCCACCAACCCACTCACTCACCCACCCACCCACTCACCCACCCACTCACTCACCCACCCACTCACCCAACCACTCACCCACTCACCCACCCACCCACCCACTCACCCACACACCCACTCACCCACCCACCCATCCACTAACCCACCCACTCACCCACCCACCCACTCACCCACCCACTCACCCACCCACCCACTCACCCACCCACTCACCCACCCACCCACTCACCCACCCACCCACTCACCCACCCATCCACTAACCCACCCACTCACCCACCCACCCACTCACCCACCCACTCACCCACCCACCCACCCACTCCCTCACCCACCCACCCACTCACCCACCCACTCAACCACTCACCCACTCAGCCACCCACCCACTCACCCACTCACCCACCCACCCACTCACCCACACACCCACTCACCCACCCACCCACTCACCCACCCACTCACCCACACACCCACTCACCCACCCACTCACCCAGCCACTCACCCACACACCCACTCACCCACCCACTCACCCACCCACTCACTCACCCACTCACTCACCCACCCACTCACCCAACCACTCACCCACTCAGCCACCCACCCACTCACCCACTCACCCACCCACTCACCCACCCACCAACCCACTCACTCACCCACCCACCCACTCACCCACTCACCCACCCATCCACTAAACCACCCACTCACCCACCCACTCACCCACCCACCCACTCACCCACCCATCCACTAAACCACCCACACACCCACCCACTCACCCACTCACCCACCCACCCACCCACTCACCCACTCACCCACCCACCCACCCACTCACCCACCCATCCACTAAACCACCCACTCACCCACACACCCACCCACCCACCCACTCACCCACACACCCACTCACCCACCCATCCACTAAACCACCCACTCACCCACCCACTCACCCACCCACCCACCCACTCACCCACCAACTCACCCACTCACCCACCCACCCATCCACTCACCCACCAACCCACTCACTCACCCACCCACCCACTCACCCACCCACCCACCCACTCACTCACCCACCCACCCACTCACCCACCCACCCACCCACTCACCCACCCACTCACCCACTCCCCCACCCACTCTCTCCCCTCTCCCCTCCCTCACCACAACCTCCCTCCAGCCCGTCCACCATGAATCCACCCTCGAGGCAGCCTCCCCTCCTCCTCCTGCTGCTTCTCTCCCTGCTGCCGCTACTGCTGCTACTGCTGCCCCCTCGAGGCGTCGAGGCGAAGCCCGAGTCACGTGCTATAGGACCCTCGTCGGCTCGTCCCAGACCCGGGGCGGTAGTCGACCCGGTCAACTCCAACAACTCCACCTCCGCTGGGGTCGAGGAGGAAGTCACCGACGACAAACCTCGCAGGAGGAAGGGGAAGAAGGCTGCTAAGAAGAGTCTCGCGCACTGCCCCTTGTGAGGGGGGCGGGGGGGTGGGGGCTCTGTGTGTGTCTGTGTGTGTGTCTGTGTGTGTGAGTGTGTGTCTGTGTGTGTGTCTCTCTGTGTGTATGTCTGTGTGTGTGTCTCTCTGTGTGTGTGTCTGTGTGTGTGTGTCTGTGTGTGTGTGTGTGTCTGTGTGTGAAGTAGGCTGCTAAGAAGAGTCTCGCGCACTGCCCCTTGTGAGGACGGGGGGTTCTGTGTGTGTGTGAGTGTGTGTGTGTCTGTGTGAGTGTCTGTGTGTGTGTGTGTGTCTGTGTGTGTGTCTGTGTGTGTGTCTGTGTGTGTGTCTGTGTGTGTGTCTATGTGAGTGTGTGTGTCTGTGTGTGAAGAAGGCTGCTAAGAAGAGTCTCGCACACTGCCCCTTGTGAGGACGGGGGGGGGGGCGGGGGGGGGGCTCTGTGTGTGAGTGTGTGTCTGTGTGTCTGTGTGTGTGAGTGTGTGTCTGTGTGTGTCTGTGTGTGTGAGTTTGTGTCTGTGTGTGTGTGTCTCTGTGTGTGTGTGTGTGTGTCTGTGTGTGTGAGTGTGTGTCTGTGTGTGTGTGTCTCTGTGTGTGTGTCTGTGTGTGTGAGTGTGTGTCTGTGTGTGTGTGTCTCTGTGTGTGTGTCTGTGTGTGTGTCTGTCTGTGTGTGTGAGTGTCTCTGTGTGTGTGTCTCTGTGTGTCTGTGTATCTCTGTGTATGTGTGTCTGTGTCTGTTTGTGTCTCTGTGTGTGTCTGTGTATGTGTCTCTGTGTGTGTCTCTGTGTCTCTGTGTGTGTGTGTGTCTGTCTGTCTGTCTGTGTGTTTCTCTGTGTGTATGTGAGTGTGTGTCTGTGTGAATGTGTCTCTGTGGAGAGTTTCCTATACCTGGGCAGTGTGCTTATGACCGGCTCCGGTTTAACAGCAGAGGTCTCACTCCGAATCAGTCGAGCGGCAATATCTTTTCATCAGTTGCGTAACGCTGTGTGGAAGCTACCTGGTCTGTCGCTCCGCACGAAGCTTCAGGTCTTCTCGGCCACGGTCATTCCCTCCCTTCTCTACGCTTGCAAAAAGTTGACCCCCCTAATGGAGCATCTTCGCCGGTTGGAAACATTTAGGCTGGCCTGCCTACGATCGATCCTGGGTTTAACCTGCAGGCTGGATTGTGTGAGGAGCTCACAAATCCTTGAAAGATCTGGATACATTCCCATCGCTTAGCTCCGAAAGGCAAGGCTGCGTTGGCTGGGTCATGTAGCCCGCATGCCCAGCCACCGCATGCCTAAACAGCTTTTGTTCGGCCGGATCAAGGGGGCTAAACGGGCGCGGCACGGGCTGGAGAAGAGATGGAGTGATGTGGTACAGGAGGATGTGGAGCTGAGTGGACTTGCCGATGACTGGTACCAGCGGTGTCAAGATCGGCCTCAGTGGAGGAGGCTCGTGAAGGACGCTACTGGGCAGTTGGAGGCAGTCGCCCTCCAACAACAACGGAGGGCGGAGGAGCGACGCTCACAACAACGAGCGGAGTGCCGGGTGGCTAAAGCACAGCAAGTTGGTACAGTAGGGGGCACAGGTGGTGCATCAGCCAGTCATCTCGGTCATCTCGGTCAGTCGACCCGTAGCACCTGCTGGGTCTGCCCCGTGACCTCCTGCCAGCGGGCGTTCGACACTTCACGTGGCCTCAAGGTGCACATGGCCTGGCACAAGCGTCGTGGTGACGTCACCGCCACTTAGTGGCGAATGGCGGTTGTTGTTGTTGTCTGTGTGAGTTCGGCAAAAACAACCCCCTACCTCCTCTTTGGTGACGGATGGCAATGCTGTGGTGAGCAACGCTGTGGAGGGCAGTGCTGTGGGGGGAGGGCCAATTCAGATTGACCAATCCCCTCGTGGCGTCTGTGACCACCACAGTGGCCAAACGGGGGCTCTGGACGGGTGCGAGGGGCTGGTAACCCCTCCACCTTCAATGAATTACCACCAAACCACGATTTAAACTTTCATTAAGCTTGTGCCGGAGGCCCCGGGGGGACAGGCGTCTATGACGTCTCCTGGCCAAACCCCATTTGGCGGAGCCAGGAGATTGAATCTTCACCCTCGGGGCTCCTCCAGAAACAATGAAAAACCACTGCGGATGGCCACGTGGAATGTTCGAACGCTCACTGCGGAGGAGAGGCTGCCACTCCTCTGTCGGGAGCTGGACGGTACCCGCCTGGATCTCTGTGGTATTCAGGAGGTCTGGTGGACCGGCTCTGGCTCTTGCCAACATGAGGGGTGGACAGTCCTCTACTCGGGGCAGGAGACTGCCAAACAACAGGGAGTGGCTCTTCTTCTGAATAAAAGAATGAAGGGGGCATGGGAGCGTGGCGGTGAGGTGTGGGAAGCTGTAAGCCCCAGGATATTTTGGGCTCGCCTTCCTATCAACCAGAGGTGAGGAGTGGTGGTTGTGGTTACTTATGCCCCCACCGAAGACGAACATCCGTGGAGGGATGCAGGCAAAGCCGATGAGTCAGATGCCTTCTATGACCTCTTATCACAGGTGCTGGCTAAAGTGGCCCCTCGGGATAGAGTCATCTTGTTGGGTGACTTCAATACCCGAGTTGGTCATGATGCTGGCACCTGGTCTGGAGTAATTGGAAGGCATGGGCCAGATCAGCTCAATAACAACGGTAGGAGGCTGCTAGATTTTTGTGCAGCCCAAGGGCTTATAATTACCAACACGCTCTTCCGGCATCGGCGCATCCACACATCATGGATGCATGCCGGGTCCAAGCAAAAACATCTGCTGGACTACATAGTGACGGACCAGCGGATGCGAGCCCATGTCCTTGACACCAGGACCTACCGTGGAGCTGATCTGCCCTCTGACCATCGAGTAGTCATCTGTAAGATGCGCCTGCCATTCTTCCACTCCGGTGGTGGGTGTACACCCAGGACCCCATTCCAACCTGAAAGTGGCCTGGTCTCAGTTAGTTGATGAAAGTTGCAAGCAAGAATTTCATCATCGCTTGCGGCTGGGGTTGGCATCGTCCCCCACTCTTGATGTTGAGGGGAAATGGGTGAGGTTAAACCAAGCTGGATTGTGTGAGGAGCTCACAAATCCGTGAAAGATCTGGACAAAGTCCCATCAGTGAGCTCCTCCGGCAGGCAAGGCTGCGTTTTCTGGGTCATGTAGCCCACATGCCCAGCCACCGCATGCCTAAACAGCTTTTGTTCGGTCGGATCGAAGGGGCTAAACGGGCGCTGCACGGGCTAGAGAAGAGATGGAGTGACGTGGTACAGGAGGACGTGGAGCTGAGTGGACTTGCCCATGACTGGTACCAGCGGTGTCAAGATCGGCCTCAGTGGAGGAGGCTCGTGAAGGACGCTACTGGGCAGTTGGAGGCAGTCGCTCTCCAACAACAACGGAGGGCGGAGGCGCGACGCTCACAACAACGAGAGGAGCGCCGTGTGGCTAAAGCACAGCAAGTTGGCACAGTAGGGGGCACAGGTGGTGCATCAGCCAGTCGTCTCGGTCATCTCGGTCAGTCGACCCGTGGCACCTGCTGGGTCTGCCCCGTGACCTCCTGCCGGCGGGCGTTCGACACTTCACGTGGTAGCCTCAAGGTGCACTTGGCCTGGCACAAGCGTCGTGGTGACGTCACCGCCACTTAGTGGCGAATGGCGGTTGTTGTTGTTGTGTGTCTGTGTGTCTGTGTGTCTGTGTGTCTGTGTGTCTGTGTGTGTGTCTCTCTGTAAGGGTACATAATGGCATGGCTATGGGTGTCTGTCTCTGTGTGTCTCTGTCTCTGTGTGTCTCTGTCTCTGTGTGTCTCTGTCTCTGTGTGTCTCTGTCTGTCTCTGTGTGTCTCTGTCTCTGTGTGTGTCTCTGTGTGTCTCTGTGTGTGTCTCTGTGTGTCTCTGTGTGTCTCTGTCTCTGTGTGTCTCTGTGTGTCTCTGTCTCTGTGTGTCTCTGTGTGTCTCTGTCTCTGTGTGTGTCTCTGTGTGTCTCTGTGTGTGTCTCTGTGTGTCTCTGTGTGTCTCTGTGTGTCTCTGTCTCTGTGTGTCTCTGTGTGTCTCGCTCTGTGTATCTCTCTGTGTCTCGCTCTGTGTGTCTCTGTGTGTTTCTGTCTTTGTGTGTCTCTGTGTCTCTGTGTGTGTCTCTGTCTCTGTCTGTCTCTGTGTGTCTCTGTGTGTCTCTGTCTCTGTCTGTCTCTGTGTGTCTCTGTGTGTGTCTCTGTCTCTGTCTGTCTCTGTGTGTCTCTGTGTGTCTCTGTCTGTCTCTGTGTGTGTCTCTGTCTGTCTCTGTGTGTCTCTGTCTCTGTCTGTCTCTGTGTGTCTCTGTGTGTCTCTGTCTCTGTCTGTCTCTGTGTGTCTCTGTGTGTGTCTCTGTCTCTGTCTGTCTCTGTGTGTCTCTGTGTGTCTCTGTCTGTCTCTGTGTGTGTCTCTGTCTGTCTCTGTGTGTCTCTGTGTGTCTCTGTCTCTGTGTGTCTCTGTGTGTCTCTGTCTTTGTGTGTCTCTGTGTCTCTGTGTGTGTCTCTGTCTCTGTCTGTCTCTGTGTGTCTCTGTGTGTCTCTGTCTCTGTGTGTCTCTGTGTGTCTCTGTCTTTGTGTGTCTCTGTGTCTCTGTGTGTGGCTCTGTCTGTCTCTGTGTGTCTCTGTCTCTGTGTGTCTCTGTGTGTCTCTGTGTGTCTCTGTGTGTCTCTGTGTGTGTGTCTCTCTCTGCGTCTCGCTCTGTGTGTCTCTCTCTGTGCTGCAGCTTCTGCTGCTGTTTGCTGATGATGTTGCTTCTGCTGCTGCTTCTGATGATGATGCTGCTCCTTTTGCTGATGATGCTGCTTCTGCTGCTGCTGATGCTGCTGCTGCTGCTGCTGATGATGTTGCTTCTGCTGCTGCTGATGCTGCTGATGCTGCTGCTGATGATGATGTTGCTTCTGCTGCTGCTGCTGCTGATGATGATGTTGCTTCTGCTGCTGCTGATGCTGCTGATGCTGCTGCTGATGATGATGTTGCTTCTGCTGCTGCTGCTGATGATGATGTTGCTTCTGCTGCTGCTGATGCTGCTGATGCTGCTGCTGATGCTGCTGATGATGATGTTACTTCTGCTGCTGATGCTGCTGCTGATGCTGCTGCTGCTGATGATGATGTTGCTTCTGCTGCTGATGCTGCTGCTGATGCTGCTGCTGCTGCTGCTGATGATGATGTTACTGCTGCTGCTGATGCTGCTTCATCCGCCGATGGCCACGTCAGCCAAGCCAGCCCCAAGGAGCTCGCCAAGTTCGCCTCCGGCAACTCCACAAGCAACATCCTCAACCGCATCCTCTCCCGATACGACCCTCGCATCCGCCCCAACTTCAAGAGTGAGTCCCCCCCTGCCCCCCCCTGCCCCCCCCCCTGCCCCCCCCCCTGCCCCCCCCTGCCCCCACCCTGCCCCCCCCCCTGCCCCCCCCCTGCCCCCCCCTGCCCCCCCCCGCCCCCCCCCCCACTGCCCACCCCCCCTGCCCACAGACAGAGGTGTACACTCCACTTCCCCAAGGTTTGGGCAGCGAGCGAGAGACTCAGACTGAGTTCCCGTGCGCCAACAATTTAAACTTTGTGGTGGAGGGGGGAGCCCCACGTGACTGTCTGTGACGTGGAGCCCCACGTGACTGACTGTGACGTGGAGCCCCACGTGACTGTCTGTGAAGTGGAGCCCACGTGACTGACTGTGACGTGGAGCTCCACGTGACTGACTGTGACGTGGAGCCCACGTGACTGACTGTGACGTGGAGCTCCACGTGACTGTCTGTGACGTGGAGCCCACGTGACTGACTGTGACGTGGGGCTCCACGTGACTGTCTATGACGTGGAGCCCCACGTGACTGTCTGTGACGTGGAGCCCACGTGACTGACTGTGACGTGGGGCTCCACGTGACTGTCTGTGACGTGGAGCCCACGTGACTGACTGTGACGTGGAGCCCCACGTGACTGACTGTGACGTGGAGCCCACGTGACTGACTGTGACGTGGGGGGGGGGCGTGGTTAACTGTGACGTGGGGGGGCGTGGCTAACTGTGACGTGGGGGGGGCGTGGTTAACTGTGACGTGGGGGGGCGTGGATAACTGTGACGTGGGGGGGCGTGGCTAACTGTGACGTGGGGGGGGCGTGGCTAACTGTGTCTGACGCGTGCAGAGTCCCCGGTGAACGTCAACCTCAACATCTTCGTCAACAGCTTCGGCTCCGTGCAGGAGACCACCATGGTGAGGTGGACGCTATAAGTCATCGTCATCATCGTCATCATCGTCATCATCGTCATCATCGTCATCATCATCATCATCGTCATCATCATCGTCATCATCGTCATCGTCATCATCGTCATCGTCATCATCATCATCGTCATCATCATCATCATCATCGTCATCATCATCATCGTCATCATCATCATCATCGTCATCATCATCGTCATCATCGTCATCATCGTCACCTTCATCATCATCATCATCGTCATCCTCATCATCATCATCATCTTAACTCTCTCTGCTCTCCCCTCTCTCTCCCTCTCCCTCCCCACCCTCCCCCCCCCCCTCGTCAAACTCCCCGTGCCCCCAGGACTACCGCGTCAACATCTTCATCCGCCAGAAGTGGAACGACCCGCGCCTGCGACTGCCCTCCGACTTCCAGGGCTCGGAGGCGCTGACCGTGGACCCCACCATGTCGCGCTGCCTCTGGCGGCCCGACCTGTTCTTCGCGAACGAGAAGACGGCCAACTTCCACTCGGTCACCAAGGACAACACCCTGCTGTTCATCTACCGCAACGGGGACGTGCTGCTCAGCATGAGGTGATCACACTCCACGCACCTCCACTCCCTCGCCTCCACACGCATCCCTCCACTCCACTCTCATCCCTCGCTCCACTCGCATCCCTCCCTCCCCTCCACTCTCGCTCCCCTCCACTCTCATCCCTCCACTCCCTCCACTCTCATCCTTCCACTCCACTCCCTCGCTCCACTCTCATCCTTCCACTCCCTTCACTCTCCACCTTCCCTCACCCTCCCCTCCACTCCCCTCCACTCACATCAGCCTCCACTCCACTCGCATCCCTCCCCCCTCCTCCCTCCCTCCCCTCCACTCGGTCACCAAGGACAACACCCTGCTGTTCATCTACCGCAACGGGGACGTGCTGCTCAGCATGAGGTGATCACACTCCACTCCACTCACATCAGCCTACACTCACCCGAAGCCTACACTCCACTCGCATCCCTCCACTCCACTCTCATCCCTCGCTCCACTCTCATCCCTCCACTCTACTCTCATCCCTCCACTCAACTCGCATCCCTCCACTCCACTCGCATCCCTCCACTCCACTCCCCTCCACTCTCCTCAGCCTCCACTCCACTCGCATCCCTCCACTCCACTCCCCTCCACTCTCATCCCTCCACTCCCCTCCACTCTCCTCAGCCTACACTCCACTCCCCTCCCTCCCCCACCTCCCTCCACTCCCTCCCCTCCACTCCCCTCCCCTCTCATCCCTCCCCTCCACTCCCTCCCTTCACTCCACTCTCATCCCTCGCGCCACGCTCATCCCTCCACTCCCTCCACTCTCCTCTCCACTCGCCTCACTCCCCTCCCTCCCTCCCCTCAACTCTCCTCCCTCCACTCCCTCCCCTCTCCTCCCTCTCATCCCTCCACTCCCTCCTCTCCACTCCCATCCCTCCCCTCCCTCCCCTACTCCCTCCCTCCCCCACCTCCCTCCCTCCCCTCCACTCGGTCACCAAGGACAACACCCTGCTGTTCATCTACCGCAACGGGGACGTGCTGCTCAGCATGAGGTGATCACAATCCATGCACCTCACATCCCTCGCTCCACTCTCATCCCTCCACTCCACTCGCATCCCTCGCTCCACTCGCATCCCTCCACTCCGTCCACTCCCTCCCTCCCCTCCCCTCTCATCCCTCCCTCCACTCCACTCTCATCCCTCGCTCCACTCTCATCCCTCCCCTCCCCTCCGTCCACTCCCTCCCTCCCCTCCCCTCTCATCCCTCCCTTCACTCCACTCTCATCCCTCCCCTCCCCTCCATCCACTCCCTCCCTCCCCTCCCCTCTCATCCCTCGCTCCACTCGCATCCCTCCACTCCCCTCTCATCCCTCACTCCACTCTCATCCCTCCCCTCCCCTCTCATCCCTCGCTCCACTCATCCCTCCCCTCCCCTCCGTCCACTCCCTCCCTCCCCTCCCCTCTCATCCCTCCCTTCACTCCACTCTCATCCCTCCCCTCCCCTCCGTCCACTCCCTCCCTCCCCTCCCCTCTCATCCCTCCCTCCCCTCCCCTCTCATCCCTCCCTTCACTCCACTCTCATCCCTCCCCTCCCCTCCGTCCACTCCCTCCCTCCCCTCCCCTCTCATCCCTCGCTCCACTCTCATCCCTCCCTCCACTCCACTCCCATCCCTCGCTCCACTCGCATCCCTCCCCTCCGTCCACTCCCTCCCTCCCCTCCCCTCTCATCCCTCCCTTCACTCCACTCTCATCCCTCGCTCCACTCTCATCCCTCCCCTCCCCTCCATCCCTCCCTTCCTCCTACTCCATAGCCATCACCACCATCAGCACCATCATCACCATCACCACCATCACCATCACCACCATCAGCACCATCATCACCATCACCACCATCACCATAATCACCACGGTCATCATCACAACCACCATCATCACCATCATTATCATCATCACCACCATCAACACCATCATCACCACCAACATCATCATCACCATCACCACCATCATCATAATCACCACGGTCATCATCACCATCATTATCATCATCACCACCATCAACACCATCATCACCACCAACATCATCATCACCATCATCACAACCACCATCATCACCACCATCATCATCACCATCATCACCATCACCATCATCATCATCATCACCACCATCACCACCATCATCATAATCACCACGGTCATCATCACCATCATTATCATCATCACCACCATCAACACCATCATCATCACCACCATCATCACCACCATCATCATAATCACCACGGTCATCACCACCATCATTATCATCATCACCACCATCATCATCACCATCATCACCACCAACATCATCATCACCATCACCACCATCACCATAATCACCACGGTCATCATCACCATCATTATCATCATCACCACCATCATCATCACCATCATCACCACCAACATCATCATCACCATCATCACAACCACCATCATCACCACCATCATCATCACCATCACCACCACCACCACCATCACCATAATCACCACGGTCATCATCACCATCATTATCATCATCACCACCATCAACACCATCATCACTACCAACATCATCATCACCATCATCACAACCACCATCATCACCACCATCATCATCACCATCATCACCATCACCATCATCATCACCATCACCACCACCACCATCACCATAATCACCACGGTCATCATCACCATCATTATCATCATCACCACCATCAGCACCATCATCACCATCACCACCACCACCATCACCATAATCACCACGGTCATCATCACCATCATTATCATCATCACCACCATCAGCACCATCACCACCATCACCACCATCACCATAATCACCACCATCATCATCACCATCATCACCACCACCACCACCACCATCATCACCACCATCATCATCATCACCATCATCACCACCACCACCACCATCACCATCATCACCATCACCACCATCACCATAATCACCACAGTCATCATCACCATCATCACAACCACCATCATCACCATCACCACCACCACCATCATCATAATCACCACGGTTATCATCACCATCATTATCATCATCACCACCATCAACACCATCATCACCATCACCATAATCACCACGGTCATCATCACCATCATTATCATCATCACCACCATCATCACCATCACCACCATCACCACCACCATCATCATAATCACCACGGTCATCATCACCATCATTATCATCATCACCACCATCAACACCATCATCACCATCACCACCATCATCATAATCACCACGGTCATCATCACCATCATTATCATCATCACCACCATCAACACCATCATCACCATCACCACCATCATCATAATCACCACGGTCATCATCACCATCATTATCATCATCACCACCATCAACACCATCATCACCATCACCACCATCACCATAATCACCACGGTCATCATCACCATCATTATCATCATCACCATCACTACCACCGTCATCATCATCACAACCATCATCATCATCACCACTATCATCATCATCATCATCACCACCACCATAATTATCATCATCACCATCACGGCGACATGCTGCTCAGCATGAAGTCTTCCACCACCAACACCTCCACCACCACCTACACAACGACCACCACCACCACAACCACCACCACCAACACCACCACCACCACCAACACCACCACCAACACCATCACCACCACCAACACCACCACCACCTCCACCACCACCACCAACAACACCACCCACACCACCACCACCACCACCACCACCATCACCACCACCACCAACACCACCACCACCACCAACACCACCACCAACACCATCACCACCACCACCAACACCACCACCACCACCTCCACCACCATTACCACCATCACCACCACCACCAACACCTCCACCACCACCACCACCTCCACCACCACCACCATCACCACCACCACCAACACCACCACCACCAACACCACCACCACCACCACCACCACCAACACCACCACCACCTCCACCACCATCACCACCATCACCAGGATCAGAGACATGAGATCAGACGTGGTGCTCGCCACAACTCCCTTTGCCCAACAGCACCGTGTGGGCTACACGGGGCCCCTTTGTCTTTGTGCTGCGTGCAGACTCTCCATCACGTTGTCCTGTCCCATGGACCTCACGCTCTTCCCAATGGACACGCAGATGTGCAAGATGCAGCTGGAGAGCTGTGAGTCGCTGACTCACCAACAACTCACCACCAACTCACCACCAACTCACCACCAACTCACCACCAACTCACCACCAACTCACCACCAACTCATAAACTCACCACCAACTCACCAACTCACAAACTTACCAACCTACCACCAACCCACCACCACCAACTCACCACCAACTCACCAACTCACCACCAACTCACCAACTCACCACCACCAACTCACCACCAACTCACCACCAACTCACCAACTCACCAACTTACCAACAACTCACCACCACCTCACCACCAACTCACCAACTCACCACCAACTCACCACCAACTCACCAACTCACCACCAACTCACCAACTCACAAACTTACCAACTTACCACCAACCCACCACCACCAACTCACCACCAACTCACCACCAACTCACCAACTCACCACCAACTCACCAACTCATCAACTCATCACCAACTCACCACCACCAACTCACCACCAACTCACCACCAACTCACCAACTCACCAACTTACCAACTCACCAACTTACCAACTTACCACCAACTCACCACCACCAACTCACCACCAACTCACCACCAACTCACCACCAACTCACCAACTCACCACCAACTCACCACCAACAACTCACCACCAACTCACCAACTCACCACCAACTCACCAACTCACCACCACCAACTCACCACCAACTCACCACCAACTCACCACCAACTCACCACCAACTCACCAACTCACCACCACCAACTCACCACCAACTCACCACCAACTCACCAACTCACCAACTTACCACAAACTCACCACCACCTCACCACCAACTCACCAACTCACCACCAACTCACCACCAACTCACCAACTCACCACCAACTCACCAACTCACAAACTTACCAACCTACCACCAACCCACCACCACCAACTCACCACCAACTCACCAACTCACCACCAACTCACCAACTCACCACCACCAACTCACCACCAACTCACCACCAACTCACTAACTCACCAACTTACCAACAACTCACCACCACCTCACCACCAACTCACCAACTCACCACCAACTCACCACCAACTCACCAACTCACCAACTCACAAACTTACCAACTTACCACCAACCCACCACCACCAACTCACCACCAACTCACCACCAACTCACTAACTCACCACCAACTCACCACCAACTCACCAACTCACCACCAACTCACCAACTCATCAACTCATCACCAACTCACCACCACCAACTCACCACCAACTCACCACCAACTCACCAACTCACCACCACCAACTCACCACCAACTCACCACCAACTCACCAACTCACCAACTTACCAACTCACCAACTTACCAACTTACCACCAACTCACCACCACCAACTCACCACCAACTCACCACCAACTCACCAACTCACCACCAACTCACCACCAACAACTCACCACCAACTCACCAACTCACCACCAACTCACCAACTCACCACCACCAACTCACCACCAACTCACCACCAACTCACCAACTCACCACCACCAACTCACCACCACCTCACCACCAACTCAGCAACTCACCAACTCACAAACTCAACACCAACTCATCAACTCACCAACTTACCAACAACTCACCACCACCTCACCACCAACTCACCAACTCACCACCAACTCACCAACTCACCAACTTACCAACAACTCACCACCACCTCACCACCAACTCACCAACTCACCACCAACTCACCAACTCACCACCACCAACTCACCACCAACTCACCACCAACTCACCAACTCACCAACTTACCAACAACTCACCACCACCTCACCACCAACTCACCAACTCACCACCAACTCACCACCAACTCACCACCAACTCACCAACTCACCACCAACTCACCAACTCACAAACTTACCAACCTACCACCAACCCACCACCACCAACTCACCACCAACTCACCAACTCACCACCAACTCACCAACTCACCACCACCAACTCACCACCAACTCACCACCAACTCACCAACTCACCAACTTACCAACAACTCACCACCACCTCACCACCAACTCACCAACTCACCACCAACTCACCACCAACTCACCAACTCACCAACTCACCACCAACTCACCAACTCACAAACTTACCAACTTACCACCAACCCACCACCACCAACTCACCACCAACTCACCACCAACTCACCAACTCACCACCAACTCACCAACTCATCAACTCATCACCAACTCACCACCACCAACTCACCACCAACTCACCACCAACTCACCAACTCACCAACTTACCAACTCACCAACTTACCAACTTACCACCAACTCACCACCACCAACTCACCACCAACTCACCACCAACTCACCACCAACTCACCAACTCACCACCAACTCACCAACTCACCACCACCAACTCACCACCAACTCACCACCAACTCACCAACTCACCAACTTACCAACAACTCACCACCACCTCACCACCAACTCACCAACTCACCACCAACTCACCACCAACTCACCAACTCACCACCAACTCACCAACTCACAAACTTACCAACTTACCACCAACCCACCACCACCAACTCACCACCAACTCACCACCAACTCACCAACTCACCACCAACTCATCAACTCATCACCAACTCACCACCACCAACTCACCACCAACTCACCACCAACTCACCAACTCACCAACTTACCAACTCACCAACTTACCAACTTACCACCAACTCACCACCACCAACTCACCACCAACTCACCACCAACTCACCACCAACTCATCAACTCACCACCAACTCACCACCAACAACTCACCACCAACTCACCACCAACGCACCACCAACTCACCACCAACTCACCACCACCACCACCAACTCACCACCACCACCACCAACTCACCACCAACTCACCACCAACTCACCACCAACTCACCACCAACTCACCACCACCACCACCAACTCACCACCACCACCACCAACTCACCACCAACTCACCACCAACTCACCACCACCACCACCAACTCACCACCACCACCACCAACTCACCACCAACTCACCACCAACTCACCACCAACTCACCACCAACTCACCACCAACGCACCAACAACGCACCAACAACTCACCACCAACTCACCACCAACTCACCACCACCACCACCAACTCACCACCAACTCAGCACCACCACCACCAACGCACCACTAACTCACCACCACCACCACCACCAACTCACCACCAACTCACCACCAACGCACCAACAACGCACCAACAACTCACCACCAACTCACCACCAACTCACCACCACCACCACCAACTCACCACCAACTCAGCACCACCACCACCAACTCACCACCAACTCACCACCACCACCACCAACTCACCACCAACTCACCACCAACGCACCACCAACGCACCACTAACTCACCACCAACTCAGCACCAACGCACAGATCTATAATGACGTCTTGGCCACTAGTACACTCACTGCAGGCTGACTCCCCCGTCATTACCTCCCATGGCCACTAGTCCACTCACACTGCAGGCTGACTCCCCTGTCATTACCTCCCGTGGCCACTAGTCCACTCACACTGCAGGCTGACTCCCCTGTCATTACCTCCCGTGGCCACTAGTCCACTCACACTGCAGGCTGACTCCCCTGTCATTACCTCCCGTGGCCCCTAGTCCACTCACACTGCAGGCTGACTCCCCTGTCATTACCTGCCATGGCCACTAGTCCACTCACACTGTAGGCTGACTCCCCTGTCATTACCTCCCGTGGCCCCTAGTCCACTCGCACTGCAGGCTGAATCCCCTGTCATTACCTCCCGTGGCCACTAGTCCACTCACACTGCAGGCTGACTCCCCTGTCATTACCTCCCGTGGCCCCTAGTCCACTCGCACTGCAGGCTGACTCCCCTGTCATTACCTCCCGTGGCCACTAGTCCACTAGAACTGCAGGCTGACTCCCCTGTCATTACCTCCCGTGGCCACTAGTCCACTCACACTGCAGGCTGACTCCTCTGTCATTACCTCCCGTGGCCACTAGTCCACTCACACTGTAGGCTGACTCCCCTGTCATTACCTCCCGTGGCCACTAGTCCACTCACACTGCAGGCTGACTCCCCTGTCATTACCTCCCGTGGCCCCTAGTCCACTCACACTGCAGGCTGACTCCCCTGTCATTACCTGACATGGCCACTAGTCCACTCACACTGTAGGCTGACTCCCCTGTCATTACCTCCCGTGGCCACTAGTCCACTCACACTGCAGGCTGACTCCCCTGTCATTACCTCCCGTGGCCCCTAGTCCACTCGCACTGCAGGCTGACTCCCCTGTCATTACATTCCGTGGCCACTAGTCCACTCACACTGCAGGCTGACTCCCCTGTCATTACCTCCCGTGGCCCCTAGTCCACTCGCACTGCAGGCTGACTCCCCTGTCATTACCTCCCGTGGCCACTAGTCCACTAGAACTGCAGGCTGACTCCTCTGTCATTACCTCCCGTGGCCACTAGTCCACTAGAACTGCAGGCTGACTCCCCTGTCATTACCTCCCGTGGCCACTAGTCCACTCACACTGCAGGCTGACTCCCCTGTCATTACCTCCCGTGGCCACTAGTCCACTCACACTGCAGGCTGACTCCTCTGTCATTACCTCCCGTGGACACTAGTCCACTAGAACTGCAGGCTGACTCCCCTGTCATTACCTCCCGTGGCCACTAGTCCACTCACACTGCAGGCTGACTCCCCTGTCATTACCTCATGTGGCCACTAGTCCACTCGCACTGCAGGCTGACTCCCCTGTCATTACATCCCGTGGCCACTAGTCCACTCACACTGCAGGCTGACTCCCCTGTCGTTACCTCATGTGGCCACTAGTCCACTCACACTGCAGGCTGACTCCCCTGTCATTACCTCCCGTGGCCACCAGTCCACTCACACTGCAGGCTGACTCCTCTGTCATTACCTCCCGTGGCCACTAGTCCACTAGAACTGCAAGCTGACTCCCCTGTCATTACCTCCCGTGGCCACTAGTCCACTCACACTGCAGGCTGACTCCCCTGTCATTACCTCCCGTGACCACTAGTCCACTAGCACTGCAGGCTGACTCCTCTGTCATTACCTCCAATGGCCACCAGTCCACTCACACTGCAGGCTGACTCCCCTGTCATTACCTCCCGTGGCCACTAGTCCACTCACACTGCAGGCTGACTCCCCTGTCATTACCTCCCGTGGCCACTAGTCCACTCACACTGCAGGCTGACTCCCCTGTCATTACATCCCGTGGCCACTAGTCCACTCACACTGCAGGCTGACTCCCCTGTCGTTACCTCATGTGGCCACTAGTCCACTCACACTGCAGGCTGACTCCCCTGTCATTACCTCCCGTGGCCACTAGTCCACTCGCACTGCAGGCTGACTCCCCTGTCATTACCTCCCGTGGCCACCAGTCCACTCACACTGCAGGCTGACTCCCCTGTCATTACCTCCCGTGGCCACTAGTCCACTCACACTGCAGGCTGACTCCCCTGTCATTACCTCCTGTGGCCACTAGTCCACTCACACTGCAGGCTGACTCCCCTGTCATTACCTCCCGTGGCCACTAGTCCACTAGCACTGCAGGCTGACTCCCCTGTCGTTACCTCCCGTGGCCACTAGTCCACTCACACTGCAGGCTGACTCGCCAGTCATTACCTCCCGTGGCCACCAGTCCACTCACACTGCAGGCTGACTCCCCTGTCACTACCTCCCGTGACCACTAGTCCACTCGCACTGCAGGCTGACTCCCCTGTCATTACCTCCCGTGGCCACCAGTCCACTCGCACTGCAGGCTGACTCCCCTGTCATTACCTC
The DNA here is from genome assembly GCF_964198595.1 of Lampetra fluviatilis. Classification (NCBI taxonomy): domain Eukaryota; kingdom Metazoa; phylum Chordata; class Hyperoartia; order Petromyzontiformes; family Petromyzontidae; genus Lampetra; species Lampetra fluviatilis. The sequence goes on along the minus strand of NC_136347.1, from coordinate 1,889,978 downwards.
CCGTGGCCACTAGTCCACTCACACTGCAGGCTGACTCCTCTGTCATTACTTCCCGTGGCCACTAGTCCACTCGCACTGCAGGCTGACTCCCCTGTCATTACCTCCCGTGGCCACTAGTCCACTCGCACTGCAGGCTGACTCCCCTGTCATTACCTCCCATGGCCACTAGTCCACTCACACTTCAGGCTGACTCCCCTGTCATTACCTCCCGTGGCCACTAGTCCACTCACACTGCAGGCTGACTCCCCTGTCATTACCTCCCATGGCCACTAGTCCACTCACACTTCAGGCTGACTCCCCTGTCATTACCTCCCGTGGCCACTAGTCCACTCACACTTCAGGCTGACTCCCCTGTCATTACCTCCCGTGGCCACTAGTCCACTGGGTGGGTGGGGGGAGGTCCCCCTGGGGGTAGAGCGTGAGCCATTCTCTGTCCGCTGCTTGCCGGCTGCAGTCGGCTTCACGACGGAGGATCTCCGCTTCAACTGGGCGCCGGGAGACCCGGTGCAGATGGACGAGATGTCGCTTCCGCAGTTCGACATCAGCAACGACGACATCCGCTACGGGAACTGCACCAAGTTCTACCCGGGCACCGGTGGGCACCGCACCGCCACCGCACCACCACCGCACCACCATCACCGCACCACCGCACCACCACCGCACCACCACCACCACGCCACCATCACCGCCACCACCTTCGCACCACCACCACCACCACCGCACCGCACCACCACCACTCCGCACCACCACCACCACCACACCACCACCACACCACCACTCCGCACCACCACCACCACCACCACCACACCACCACACCACCACCACCACCACCACCACCACCACACCGCACCACCACCACCACCGCACCACCATCACCGCACCACCATCGCACCACGGCAACACACCGTGGCAACACACGGCGTGCCGTGCCACCAAGACGGCAGATCACACAGCCCAGCCCCAACGCACCACACTGCTGCTGCTGATGATGGTGATGTTGATGGTGATGTTGATGGTGGTGTTGATGGTGTTGATGGTGTTGATGATGTTGATGATGTTGATGATGATGATGATGTTGATGATGTTGATGATGTTGATGTTGATGATGGTGGTGATGATGATGTTGATGATGTTGATGATGGTGATGATGTTGATGTTGATGATGGTGGTGATGTTGATGGTGGTGATGGTGGTGATGTTGTTGATGATGGTGATGATGGTGATGATTTAGGCTACGCCACGTGTGTGGAGGTGATCTTCACGCTGATGGTGATGTTGATGGTGGTGATGGTGGTGATAGTGTTGATGATGTTGATGGTGTTGATGATGTTGATGATGATGTTGATGATGGTGGTGATGGTGTAGGCTACTACACGTGTGTGGAGGTCATCTTCACGCTGCGAAGGCAGGTGGGGTTCTACATCATGGGGGTCTACGCCCCCACGCTGCTGATGATGATGATGTTGATGATGTTGATGGTGTTGATGGTGTTGATGTTGTTGATGATGATGTTGATGGTGTAGGCTACTACACGTGTGTGGAGGTCATCTTCACGCTGCGACGGCAGGTGGGGTTCTACATCATGGGGGTGTACGCCCCCACGCTGCTGATGATGATGATGTTGATGTTGTTGTTGATGATGTTGATGGTGTTGATGTTGATGATGATGTTGATGGTGTAGGCTACTACACGTGTGTGGAGGTGATCTTCACGCTGCGAAGGCAGGTGGGGTTCTACATCATGGGGGTCTACGCCCCCACGCTGCTGATGATGATGATGTTGATGATGTTGATGGTGTTGATGGTGTTGATGTTGTTGATGATGATGTTGATGGTGTAGGCTACTACACGTGTGTGGAGGTCATCTTCACGCTGCGACGGCAGGTGGGGTTCTACATCATGGGGGTGTACGCCCCCACGCTGCTGATGATGATGATGTTGATGATGTTGATGGTGTTGATGGTGTTGATGGTGTTGATGTTGTTGATGATGGTGGTGATGGTGTAGGCTACTACACGTGTGTGGAGGTGATCTTCACGCTGCGAAGGCAGGTGGGGTTCTACATCATGGGGGTCTACGCCCCCACGCTGCTGATGATGATGATGTTGATGTTGTTGTTGATGATGTTGATGGTGTTGATGTTGTTGATGATGGTGGTAATGGTGTAGGCTACTACACGTGTGTGGAGGTGATCTTCACGCTGCGAAGGCAGGTGGGGTTCTACATCATGGGGGTCTACGCCCCCACGCTGCTGATGATGATGATGTTGATGATGTTGATGGTGTTGATGGTGTTGATGTTGTTGATGATGATGATGTTGATGGTGTAGGCTACTACACGTGTGTGGAGGTGATCTTCACGCTGCGAAGGCAGGTGGGGTTCTACATCATGGGGGTCTACGCCCCCACGCTGCTGATGATGATGATGTTGATGATGTTGATGGTGTTGATGGTGTTGATGTTGTTGTTGATGATGATGTTGATGGTGTAGGCTACTACACGTGTGTGGAGGTGATCTTCACGCTGCGAAGGCAGGTGGGGTTCTACATCATGGGGGTCTACGCCCCCACGCTGCTCACCGTGGTACTGTCATGGCTGTCGTTCTGGATCAACCCGGAGGCGAGCGCGGCGCGCGTACCCCTGGGTCAGAGCACATACCTCATACTGCATACCACTTACCGCATACCACTACCTCATACTACCACTACCTCATACACACTACCTTATACCACTACTGCCTACCACTACACTCACATACCGCATACCCACTACCTCATGCTGCATACCTCATACACACTAACTACCACTGCCTACCACTACCACTACTACACTCGCATACCGCATACCACTTACTGCATACCTCATACTACCACTACCTCATACACACTACCTTATACCACTACTGCCTACCACTACACTCACATACCGCATACCCACTACCTCATGCTGCATACCTCATACACACTAACTACCACTGCCTACCACTACCACTACTACACTCACATACCACATACCCACTACCTCATACTACCACTACTACACTCACATACCGCATACCACTTACCACTAACTACCACTGCCTACCACTACCACTACTACACTCACATACCACTACTACCTCCTACTACCTCATACTACCACTACTACACTCACATACCGCATACCACTTACACACTATCTACCACTGCCTACCACTACCACTACACTCACATACCCACTACCTCATACCGCCTACCTTATACCACTACACTCACATACCGCATACCACTTACGCACTAACTACCACTGCCTACCACTACCACTACTACACTCACATACCCACTACCACTTACCGCCTACCTACCACTACCACCTACTACTACACTCACACCGCCTACCACTACCTCATACTACCACTACTACCACCACTACTACCACTACTACCACTACTACTACCACTACTACCACTACTACCACCACTACTACCACTACTACCACCACTACTACCACTACTACCACTACTACTACCACTACTACCACTACTACCACTACTACTACTACCACCACTACTACCACTACTACCACTACTACCTCCTACTACCACTACTACCTCCTACTACCACTACTACCACCACTACTACCACTACTACCACTACTACCACCACTACTACCACTACTACCACCACTACTACCACTACTACCACTACTACCACTACTACCACCACTACTACCACTACTACCACTACTACCACTACTACCACTACTACCTCCTACTACCACTACTACCACCACTACTACCACTACTACCACTACTACCACCACTACTACCACTACTACCACTACTACCACTACTACCTCCTACTACCACTACTACCTCCTACTACCACTACTACCACCACTACTACCACCACTACTACCACTACTACCACTACTACCACCACTACTACCACTACTACCACTACTACCACTACTACCACCACTACTACCACTACTACCACTACTACCACCACTACTACCACTACTACCACTACTACCACTACTACCACCACTACTACCACTACTACCACTACTACCACCACTACTACCACTACTACCACTACTACCACTACCACCACTACTACCACTACTACCACTACTACCACCACTACTACCACTACTACCACTACTACCACTACCACCACTACTACCACCACTACCACTACTACCACCACTACCACCACTACTACCACTACTACCACTACTACCACTACTACCACCACTACTACCACTACTACCACTACTACCACTACTACCACTACTACTACCACTACTACCACTACTACCACCACTACTACCACTACTACCACTACTACCACTACTACCACTACTACCACTACTACTACCACTACTACCACTACTACCACCACTACTACCACTACTACCACTACTACCACTACTACTACCACTACTACCACTACTACTACCACTACTACCACTACTACTACCACTACTACCACTACTACCACTACTACCACTACTACCACTACTACCACTACTACTACCACTACTACCACTACTACCACCACTACTACCACTACTACCACTACTACCACTACTACTACCACTACTACCACTACTACCACTACTACCACTACTACCACTACTACCACCACTACTACCACTACTACCACTACTACCACTACTACCACCACTACTACCACTACTACCACTACTACCACTACTACTACCACTACTACCACTACTACCACCACTACTACCACTACTACCACCACTACTACCACTACTACCACTACCACCACTACTACCACCACTACTACCACTACTACCACTACTACCACTACTACTACCACTACTACCACTACTACCACTACTACTACCACTACTACCACTACTACCACTACTACCACCACTACCACTACTACCACCACTACCACCACTACTACCACTACTACCACTACAACCACTACTACTACCACTACCACTACTACCACCACCACTACTACCACTACTACCACCACTACCACCACTACCACTACCACTACTACCACTACTACCACTACTACCACCACTACCACCACTACTACCACTACTACCACTACTACCACTACTACCACTACTACCACCACTACTACCACTACTACCACTACTACCTCCTACTACCACTATTACCACCACTACTACCACTACTACCACTACTACCACTACTACCACTACTACCACCACTACTACCACTACTACCACTACTACCACCACTACTACCACTACTACCACTACTACCACCAATACTACCACTACTACCACTACTACCACCACTACTACCACTACTACCACTACTACCACTACCACCACTACTACCACTACTACCACTACTACCACCACTACTACCACTACTACCACTACTACCACTACTACCACCACTACTACCACTACTACCACTACTACCACTACTACCACCACTACTACCACTACTACTACTACTACCACTACTACCACTACTACTACCACTACTACCACTACTACCACTACTACCACCACTACTACCACTACTACCACTACTACCACTACTACCACTACTACTACCACTACTACCACCACTACTACCACTACTACCACCACTACTACCACTACTACCACTACTACCACTACTACCACCACTACTACCACTACTACCACTACTACCACCACTACTACCACTACTACCACTACTACCACTACTACCACTACTACTACCACTACTACCACTACTACCACTACTACCACCACTACTACCACTACTACCACTACTACTACTACTACCACTACTACCACTACTACTACCACTACTACCACTACTACCACCACTACTACCACTACTACCACCACTACCACTACTACCACCACTACCACCACTACTACCACTACTACCACTACTACCACTACTACTACCACTACCACTACTACCACCACCACTACTACCACTACTACCACCACTACCACCACTACCACTACCACTACTACCACCACCACTACTACCACTACTACCACCACTACCACTACTACCACCACTACCACTACCACTACTACCACCACCACTACTACCACTACTACCTCCTACTACCACTACTACCACCACTACTACCACTACTACCACCACTACTACCACTACTACCACTACTACCACCACTACTACCACTACTACCACTACTACCACCACTACCACCACTACTACCACTACTACCACCACTACTACCACTACTACCACTACTACCACCACTACTACCACTACTACCACTACTACCACTACTACCACCACTACTACCACTACTACCACTACTACCACCACTACTACCACCACTACTACCACTACTACCACTACTAGCACCACTACTACCACTACTACCACTACTACTACCACTACTACCACTACTACCACTACTACCACCACTACTACCACTACTACCACTACTACCTCCTACTACCACCACTACCACTACTACCACTACTACCACCACTACTACCACTACTAGCACCACTACTACCTCCTACTACCACTACTACCACTACTACCACCACTACTACCACTACTACCACCACTACTACCACTACTACCACTACTACCACTACTACCACCACTACTACCACTACTACCACTACTACCACCACTACTACCACTACTACTACCACTACTACCACTACTACCACCACTACTACCACTACTACCACTACTACTACCACTACTACCACTACTACCACTACTACCACCACTACTACCACTACTACCTCCTACTACCACTACTACCTCCTACTACCACTACTACCACCACTACTACCACTACTACCACTACTACCACCACTACTACCACTACTACCACTACTACCACCACTACTACCACTACTACCACTACTACCACTACTACCACCACTACTACCACTACTACCACTACTACCACCACTACTACCACTACTACCACTACTACCACTACTACTACCACTACTACCACTACTACCACTACTACCACCACTACTACCACTACTACCACTACTACCACTACTACTACTACTACTACCACTACTACCACTACTACTACCACTACTACCACTACTACCACCACTACCACCACTACTACCACTACTACCACTACTACTACTACTACTACCACTACTACCACTACTACCACTACTACCACCACTACTACCACTACTACCACCACTACCACTACTACCACCACTACCACCACTACTACCACTACTACCACTACTACCACTACTACTACCACTACCACTACTACCACCACCACTACTACCACTACTACCACCACTACCACCACTACCACTACCACTACTACCACCACCACTACTACCACTACTACCACCACTACCACTACTACCACCACTACCACTACCACTACTACCACCACCACTACTACCACTACTACCTCCTACTACCACTACTACCACCACTACTACCACTACTACCACCACTACTACCACTACTACCACTACTACCACCACTACTACCACTACTACCACTACTACCACCACTACCACCACTACTACCACTACTACCACTACTACCACCACTACTACCACTACTACCACTACTACCACTACTACCACTACTACTACTACTACTACCACTACTACTACCACTACTACCACTACTACTACCACTACTACCACTACTACCACCACTACTACCACTACTACCACCACTACCACCACTACTACCACTACTACCACCACTACCACTACCACTACTACCACCACTACCACTACTACCACCACCACTACTACCACTACTACCACCACTACCACTACTACCACCACTACCACTACCACTACTACCACCACTACCACTACTACCACCACTACCACTACCACTACTACCACCACTACTACCACTACTACCACCACTACTACCACTACTACTACTACCTCCTACTACCACTACTACCACTACCACTACTACCACTGCTACCACCACTACTACCACTACTACCACTACTACCACCACTACTACCACTACTACCACTACCACTACTACCACCACTACTACCACTACTACTACCACCACTACTACCACTACTACCACTACCACTACTACCACCACTACTACCACTACTACCACCACTACTACCACTACTACCACTACTACCACTACCACCACTACTACCACTACTACCACTACTACCACTACTACCACCACTACCACCACTACTACCACTACTACCACTACTACCACCACTACTACCACTACTACCACTACTACCACTACTACCACTACTACTACTACTACTACCACTACTACTACCACTACTACCACTACTACTACCACTACTACCACTACTACCACCACTACTACCACTACTACCACCACTACTACCACTACTACCACTACTACCACTACCACTACTACCACCACTACTACCACTACTACCACTACCACTACTACCACCACTACTACCACTACTACCACTACTACCACCACTACTACCACTACTACCACTACCACTACTACCACCACTACTACCACTACTACTACCACCACTACTACCACTACTACCACTACCACTACTACCACCACTACTACCACTACTACCACCACTACTACCACTACTACCACTACCACTACTACCACCACTACTACCACTACTACCACCACTACTACCACTACTACCACTACTACCACCACTACTACCACTACTACCACTACTACTACTACCTCCTACCACCACTACTACCACCACTACTACCACTACTACTACCACCACTACTACCACTACTACCACTACCACTACTACCACCACTACTACCACTACTACCACTACCACTACTACCACCACTACTACCACTACTACCACTACTACCACCACTACTACCACCACTACTACCACTACTACCACCACTACTACCACTACTACCACCACCACTACCACCACTACTACTACCACTACCACCACTACTACCACTACTACCACTACTACTACTACTACCACTACTACCACTACTACCACCACTACTACCACCACTACTACCACTACTACCACCACTACTACCACTACTACCACTACTACCACCACTACTACCACCACTACTACCACTACTACCACTACTACCACTACTACTACCACTACTACCACTACTACCACTACTACCACTACCACCACTACTACTACCACTACTACCACTACTACCACCACTACTACCACTACTACCACTACTACCACCACTACTACCACCACTACTACCACTACTACCACTACTACCACCACTACTACCACTACTACCACTACCACTACTACCACCACTACTACCACTACTACCACCACTACTACCACTACTACCACTACCACTACTACCACCACTACTACCACTACTACCACTACTACCACCACTACTACCACCACTACTACCACTACTACCACCACTACTACCACTACTACCACTACTACCACTACTACCACTACTACTACCACTACTACCACTACTACCACTACTACCACCACTACTACCACCACTACTACCACTACTACCACTACTACCACTACTACTACTACCTCCTACCACCACTACTACCACCACTACTACCACTACTACCACCACTACTACCACTACTACCACTACTACCACCACTACTACCACCACTACTACCACTACTACCACTACTACCACTACTACTACTACCTCCTACCACCACTACTACCACCACTACTACCACCACTACTACTACTACCACTACTACCTCCTCCTCCTCTACCTCCTGATAATGCCACTGCTGCTGCTGCTGATGATGATGCTGATGATGACACTTCTGCTGATCATGATGATGACACTGCTGATGATGATGATGATGACACTGCTGATGATGATGCTGCTGATGATGATGCTGCAGGCATCCTGTCGGTGCTGTCGCTGGCGTCCCAGGCGATGTCTCTGGCCGCCGAGCTGCCCAAAGTGTCGTACGTGAAGGCGCTCGACATCTGGCTCATCGCCTGCCTCGTGTTCGGGTTCGCCTCCCTCGTCGAGTTCGCCATTGTGCAGGTCACTCACTCAGTCACTCACTCAGTCACTCACTCAGTCACTCACTCAGTCACTCACTCAGTCACTCACTCAGTAACTCACCACGTGACTCACCACGTGAAGGCGCTCGACATCTGGCTCATCGCCTGCCTCGTGTTCGGGTTCGCCTCCCTCGTCGAGTTCGCCATTGTGCAGGTCACTCACTCAGTCACTCACTCAGTCACTCACTCAGTCACTCACTCAGTCACTCACTCAGTAACTCACCACGTGACTCACCACGTGAAGGCGCTCGACATCTGGCTCATCGCCTGCCTCGTGTTCGGGTTCGCCTCCCTCGTCGAGTTCGCCATCGTGCAGGTCACTCACTCAGTCACTCACTCAGTCACTCAGTCACTCACTCAGTCACTCAGTCACTCACTCACTCACTCAGTCACTCATTCAGTCAGTCACTCACTCAGTCACTCACTCAGTCACTCACTCAGTCACTCAGTCAGTCACTCAGTCACTCACTCAGTCACTCACTCACTCACTCACTCACTCACTCACTCACTCAGTCACTCACTCACTCATTCAGTCAGTCACTCACTCAGTCACTCACTCAGTCACTCCCTCAGTAACTCACCACGTGACTCACCACGTGAAGGCGCTCGACATCTGGCTCATCGCCTGCCTCGTGTTCGGGTTCGCCTCCCTCGTCGAGTTCGCCATTGTGCAGGTCACTCACTCAGTCACTCACCACGTGACTCATTCACTCAGTCACTCACTCACTCAGTCACTCACTCACTCACTCAGTCACTCAGTCACTCAGTCAGTCACTCACTCAGTCACTCAGTCACTCACTCAGTCACTCACTCGGTCAGTCAGTCACTCAGTCACTCACCATGTGACTCACCATGTGAAGGCGCTCGACATCTGGCTCATCGCCTCCCTCGTCGAGTTCGCCATCGTGCAGGTCACTCACTCAGTCACTCAGTCACTCACTCAGTCACTCACTCAGTTACTCAGTCACTCACTCAGTCACTCACTCAGTCAGTCACTCACTCACTCAGTCACTCACTCGGTCAGTCAGTCATTCAGTCAGTCACTCAGTCAGTCACTCACTCAGTCACTCACTCAGTCACTCAGTCACTCACTCAGTCACTCACTCAGTCAGTCACTCAGTCACTCACCACGTGACTCACCACGTGAAGGCGCTCGACATCTGGCTCATCGCCTGCCTCGTGTTCTGGTTCGCCTCCCTCGTCGAGTTCGCCATTGTGCAGGTCACTCACTCAGTCACTCACTCAGTCACTCACTCAGTCACTCACTCAGTCACTCACCACGTGACTCACCACGTGAAGGCGCTCGACATCTGGCTCATCGCCTGCCTCGTGTTCGGGTTCGCCTCCCTCGTCGAGTTCGCCATTGTGCAGGTCACTCACTCAGTCACTCACTCAGTCACTCACTCAGTCACTCACTCAGTCACTCAGTCACTCACTCATTCACTAGGTCAGTCACTCAGTCACTCACTCAGTCACTCACTCAGTCACCCAGTCACTCACTCAGTCACTCAGTCACTCACTCAGTCACTCAGTCACTCACTCAGTCACTCACTCAGTCACTCACTCAGTCACTCACTCAGTCACTCAGTCACTCACTCAGTCACTTAGTCACTCACCACGTCACTCACCACGTCATTCACTCAGTCACTCCCTCACTCAGTCACTCAGTCACTCACTCAGTCACTCAGTCACTCACCACGTCACTCACTCAGTCACTCACTCAGTAACTCACTCAGTCACTCACCACGTCACTCACTCAGTCAGTTACTCAGTCACTCACTCAGTCAGTAACTCACTCAGTCACTCAGTCAGTCACTCACTCACTCAGTCACTCAGTCACTCAGTCACTCAGTCACTCACTCAGTCACTCAGTCACTCAGTCAGTCACTCAGTCACTCAATCAGTCACTCACCACGTCACTCAGTCAGTCAGTCACTCACTCAGTCACTCACTCAGTCAGTCACTCAGTCACTCACTCAGTCACTCAGTCACTCACTCACTCACTCACTCACTCACTCACTCAGTCAGTCACTCACTCAGTCACTCATTCACTCACTCAGTCACTAAGTCACTCAGTCACTCACTCACTCAGTCACTCAGTCAGTCACTCACTCAGTCACTCAGTCACTCACTCAGTCACTCACTCGGTCAGTCAGTCACTCAGTCACTCACCATGTGACTCACCATGTGAAGGCGCTCGACATCTGGCTCATCGCCTGCCTCGTGTTCGGGTTCGCCTCCCTCGTCGAGTTCGCCATCGTGCAGGTCACTCACTCAGTCACTCACTCAGTCACTCAGTCACTCAGTCAGTCACTCAGTCAGTCACTCACTCAGTCACTCACTCAGTCACTCAGTCACTCACTCACTCACTCAGTCACTCACTCAGTTAGTCACTCACTCAGTCACTCACTCAGTCACTCACTCAGTCACTCACCACGTGACTAAGTCACTCAGTCAGTCACTCAGTCAGTCACTCACTCAGTCACTCAGTCACTCAGTCACTCAGTCAGTCACTCAGTCACTCAGTCAGTCACTCACTCAGTCACTCACTCAGTCACTCACCATGTGACTCACTCAGTCACTCACTCAGTTCATCAGTCACTCACTCAGTCACTCAGTCACTCACTCAGTCACTCAGTCACTCACTCACTCAGTCACTCACTCAGTTAGTCACTCACTCAGTCACTCAGTCAGTCACTCAGTCACTCACTCAGTCACTCACCACGTGACTAAGTCAGTCACTCAGTCACTCAGTCACTCAGTCACTCAGTCAGTCACTTAGTCACTCAGTCAGTCACTCACTCAGTCACTCAGTCACTCACTCAGTCACTCAGTCACTCACTCACTCACTCACTCAGTCACTCAGTAACTCACCATGTCACTCACTCACCCACTCAGTCACTCACTCAGTCACTCACTCAGTCAGTCACTCACTCAGTCACTCAGTCAGTCACTCAGTCACTCAGTCACTCAGTCAGTCACTCACTCAGTCACTCAGTCACTCACTCAGTCACTCACTCAGTCACTCAATCAGTCACTCACCACGTCACTCAGTCACTCACTCACTCACTCACTCACTCACTCACTCACTCACTCACTCACTCACTCAGTCACTCACTCAGTCAGTCACTCAGTCACTCACTCAGTCACTCACCATGTGACTCACCACGTGAAGGCGCTCGACATCTGGCTCATCGCCTGCCTCGTGTTCGGGTTCGCCTCCCTCGTCGAGATCGCCATTGTGCAGGTCACTCACTCAGTCACTCACTCAGTCACTCACTCAGTCAGTCACTCAGTCACTCACTCAGTCACTCAGTCACTCACTCAGTCACTCACTCAGTCACTCACTCACTCAGTCACTCACTCACTCAGTCACTCACTCACTCAGTCACTCACTCAGTCACTCACTCACTCAGTCACTCACCACGTCACTCACTCACTCAGTCACTCAGTCACTCAGTCACTCACTCAGTCACTCACTCAGTCACTCAGTCACTCACTCAGTCACTCACTCAGTCACTCAGTCACTCACCACGTGACTCACCATGTCACTCACCACGTCACTCAGTCATTCAGTCACTCACTCAGTCACTTAGTCACTCACCACGTCACTCACCACGTCATTCACTCAGTCACTCACTCACTCACTCACTCAGTCACTCACTCAGTCACTCAGTCACTCACCACGTCACTCACTCAGTCACTCACTCAGTTACTCACTCACTCAGTCACTCACCACGTCACTCACTCAGTCAGTCACTCAGTCACTCACTCAGTCAGTAACTCACTCAGTCACTCAGTCAGTCACTCACTCACTCAGTCACTCAGTCACTCAGTCACTCACTCAGTCACTCACTCAGTCACTCACTCAGTCACTCACTCAGTCACTCAGTCATTCAGTCAGTCACTCACTCAGTCACTCACTCAGTCACTCAATCAGTCACTCACCACGTCACTCAGTCAGTCAGTCACTCACTCAGTCACTCAGTCAGTCACTCAGTCACTCACTCAGTCACTCACTCAGTCGCTCACTCAGTCACTCAGTCAGTCACTCACTCAGTCACTCAGTCACTCAGTCACTCACTCAGTCACTCACTCAGTCACTCACTCAGTCACTCAGTCAGTCACTCACTCAGTCACTCAGTCACTCACTCAGTCACTCAGTCACTCACTCAGTCACTCAGTCAGTCACTCACTCAGTCACTCAGTCACTCACTCAGTCACTCAGTCACTCACTCAGTCACTCACCACGTGACTCACCACGTGACTCACCACGTGACTCACCACGTGACTCACCACATGAAGGCGCTCGACATCTGGCTCATCGCCTGCCTCGTGTTCGGATTCGCCTCCCTCGTCGAGTTCGCCATCGTGCAGGTCACTCACTCAGTCACTCAGTCACTCACTCAGTCACTCACTCAGTCACTCAGTCACTCACTCAGTCACTCAGTCACTCAGTCACTCACTCACTCACTCATTCAGTCACTCAGTCACTCACTCACTCAGTCAGTCACTCACTCACTCACTCAGTCACTCAGTCACTCACTCAGTCACTCACCACGTGACTCACCATGTGAAGGCGCTCGACATCTGGCTCATCGCCTGCCTCGTGTTCGGGTTTGCCTCCCTCGTCGAGTTCGCCATCGTGCAGGTCACTCACTCAGTCACTCACTCACTCACTCAGTCACTCAGTCACTCACTCATTCACTAGGTCACTCAGTCACTCAGTCACTCACTCAGTCACTCACTCAGTCACCTACTCAGTCTCGCACTCAGTCACTCAGTCACTCACCACGTGACTCACCACGTCACTCACCACGTGACTCAGTCACTCACTCACTCAGTCACTCAGTCACTCACCACGTCACTCACTCAGTCACTCAGTCACTCACCACGTCACTCACCACGTGACTCACCAAGTGACTCACCACGTGACTCACCATGTGACTCACTCACCACGTCACTCACCACGTCACTCACTGCAGGTGAGGGGCCTCGTCACGTGCTCACCACGTCACTCACCACGTCACCAGCGTGACCACCATCACCACCATCACCATCACCACCATCACTCTGACAATCACCACCATCATCACCACCGCCATCACCACCATCACCACCACCATTACCACCATCATCACCACCATCATCACCACCACCATCATCACCACCATCATCACCACCACCATCACCACCATCACCACCACCATCATCACCACCACAACCATCACAACCATCACAGTTATCACCACCACCACCACCATCACAATCACGGTGACCATCACCATCATCACCACCATCACCATCATCACCACCATCACCACCACCACCACCATCACCACCATCACCACCCCCACCATCACCACCATCACCACCCCCACCATCACCACCACCACCACCACCACTGCCATCACCACCATCACCACCACCATTACCACCATCATCACCACCATCATCACCACCATCATCACCACCATCATCACCACCATCACCACCCCCACCATCACAACCATCACAGTTATCACCACCATCACCACCACCACCATCACCACCACCACCATCACCACCATCACCACCCCCACCATCACCACCACCATCACCGTGACTGTCACCACCATCACCACCACCATCATCACCACCATCACCACCGTCACCACCACCGTCACCACCACCACCATCACCACCACCACCACCACCATCACCACCACCACCACCACCACCACCATCACCACCACCACCATCACCATCACCACCACCACCATCACCACCACCACCACCATCACCACCACCATCACCACCACCATCACCACCACCGTGACCATCACCACACCGTCCCCCATCACCACCACCACAACCATCACCACGGTGACCATCACCACCATCACCACAATGCCCCCCATCATCACCACCACCCCCACCACCACCATCACCGTGACCACCACCACCATCACCGTGACCACCACCACCACCATCACCACCACCATCACCACGGTGACCATCACCACACCGTCTCCCATCACCACCACCACCATCACCACCATCACCACCGTCACCACCACCATCACCACCATCACCATCACCACCACCATCACCACGGTGACCATCACCACACCGTCTCCCATCACCACCACCACCACCACCACCACCACCACCACCACCACCATCACCACCATCACCATCACCACCACCACCACCATCACCACGGTGACCATCACCACACCGTCCCCATCACCAGGTGTTCGTGAACAGCCCAAAGCGCGTTGCCGCCGAGAAAATCCGCAAGGAGCGTCTGGCCAAGCTCAAGAAGGAGCAGATGGAGGCTCTGGGCCCTCGGCCCACACACGGAGTGGGGGGCGCCCCCCCTACCTCGGCAGCGCCCCCCCTCCCGGGGGGGCCCACGCAACCTCCGGGGCCCCCCGCGATCTGCGGGGGGCCCCCCGGGGCGACGGAGGAGCGGGTTTGGTCAGTGTCCACGCGGAGGCTGCGGGGAGGTCCCGCCAACGGGACACCCGATGGGAACTCCGCTCGGGTCAGAGGGAGCAGTCTACACTATACACTACACTATACACTACACTATACACTACACTATACACTATATACTACACTATACACTACACTATACACTACACTATACACTATACACTACACTATACACTACACTATACACTATACACTATACACTACACTATACACTACACTATACACTACACTATACACTACACTATACACTATATACTACACTATACACTACACTATACACTACACTATACACTATATACTACACTATACACTACACTATACACTACACTATACACTATACACTACACTATACACTACACTATACACTACACTATACACTACACTATATACTATATACTACACTATACACTACACTATACACTATACACTACACTATACACTATATACTACACTATACACTACACTATACACTATACACTACACTATACACTATACACTACACTATACACTATACACTACACTATACACTATACACTATACACTACACTATACACTATACACTACACTATGCACTATACACTACACTATACACTATACACTACACTATACACTACACTATACACTATACACTACACTATACACTATACACTACACTATACACTACACTATACACTACACACTACACTATACACTATACACTACACTATACACTACACTATACACTACACTATACACTACACACTACACTATACACTATACACTACACTATACACTACACTATACACTATACACTACACTATACACTATATACTACACTATATACTATACACTACACTATACACTACACTATACACTACACTATACACTACACTATACACTATACACTACACTATACACTATATACTACACTATACACTACACTATACACTACACTATATACTACACTATATACTACACTATACACTACACTATACACTATATACTACACTATACACTACACTATACACTACACTATATACTACACTATATACTACACTATACACTACACTATATACTACTATACACTACACTATACACTACACTATACACTATACACTACACTATACACTACACTATACACTACACTATACACTACACTATACACTACACTATACACTACACACTACACTATACACTACACTATACACTACTATACACTACTACACTATACACTACACTATACACTACTATACACTACACTATATACTACTATACACTATACACTACACTATACACTACACTACACACTACACTATACACTACACTATACACTACAGACTCTACACTACACTATACACTACACTATACACTACACTATACACTATACTATACACTACACTATACACTACACTATATACTACACTATACACTACACTATACAACACACTATACACTACACTATACACTACACTATACACTACACTATACACTACACTATACACTACACTATACACGACACTATATACTACTATACACTACACTATACACTAAACTATACACTATACACTACACTATACACTACACTATACACTACTACACTATACACTACACTATACACTACACTATACACTACACTATACACTACACACTATACACTACACTATACACTACACTATACACTACACTATACACTACACACTATACACTACACTATACACTACACTATACACTATACACTACACACTATACACTACACTATACACTACACTATACACTACACACTATACACTACACTATACACTACACTATACACTACTATACACTACTACACTATACACTACTATACACTACACTATATACTACGCTACTACACTATACACTACACTATACACTACACTATATACTACACTATACACTACACTATATACTACACTATACACTACACTATACACTACACTATACACTACACTATACACTACACTATACACTACACTACTATACTATACACTACACTACTATACTATACACTACACTATACACTACACTATACACTACACTATACACTACACTATACACTACACTATACACTATACTATACACTACACTATACACTACACTATACACTACATACACTACACTATACACTACATACACTACACTATACACTACTATACACTACACTATACACTACACTATACACTACATACACTACACTATACACTACACTATGCACTACACTATACACTACAAACTACACTATACACTACACACTACACTACACACTACACTATACACTACACTATATACTATACACTACTACACAATACACTACACTATACACTACACTATACACTACACTATACACTACACACTACACTATACACTACACTATACACTACACTATACACTACTATACACTACACTATACACTACACTATACACTACACTATACACTACACTATACACTACACTATACACTATACACTACACTACACACTACACTACACACTACACTATACACTACACTATACACTACACACTATACACTACACTATACACTACACTATACACTATACTATACACTACACTACTATACTCTACACTATACACTACACTATACACTACACTATACACTACACTACTACACTACTACACTATACACTACACTACACACTACACTATACACTACACTATACACTATACTATACACTACACTACTATACTCTACACTATACACTACACTATACACTACACTATACACTACACACTACACTATACACTATACACTACACACTACACTACACACTACACTATACACTACTATACACTACACTATGTACTACTATACACTACACTATATACAGCAAAATAACTGTAGTGAGTTTCTCGTGATGGGACTTCATAAAAAAGGCACACCTCCTGCCCCCATCCCTTCCGCCCTCCACCTCCCCCACACAGTGGCGGCTCCTGCAAAATCTCTCAGGGGGGGCAAATGTCTGGATGATTGATAAGGATAAGGTCCACCCATGCAATGGAGAAATTAACAGCTTAAGCATGCAAAGGCAACTTCACTTGTTTAATATTAATGAAAAATAAAGTGACTCTTACAATACATCTTGTTTTTATTTTTCGATTTAAAGCTTTCCTGACTGCAGGGATTCATCTTCTTGGTTTTTTTCGGTAAAGTCACCACGTAGAAGGGAAATAATACAAATAATACAAATAAAACATAATAAAATAAGACTCTGTCTTCTCGACAGCCCTGCTCTTCACCTGAGGACGGCTGCTTGCGTTGTGGCCGAAACGTCGTGAGAATTATTTTATGATATTTTATTTTTATTATTTTATTATTTCCCTCCTACGTGACTTTACCGAAAAAACCAAGATACATCTTGTTTGTTTCTATACTCACTATTATTACAATCCACTCAGTTTCTTTTATTCAAGATTCCACTAGGTGGCGGCAAATTATCTTAATTTTGGAGCTTTCGTGTGTTCTTTCTCGCTCTGAGGCTGCGTACTTCACTACGCGTCTCTTCGTACTCATTGACATGTAATTTTTTTCTCTACCCCCCTCCTTCTCTCTGCCTCCGCCCCCCTCTGTCTATTTAAGGCCACCCCACAGAGACGATCACCCCTCTCTGTACCTGTGTTGCTCTCTCTCTCTGTGTGTATCTTGGTGATATCTGTCTGCTTATATGTCTGTCTATAGTTTTCTGGTTAGAATTTATGTCGCTATTTCATTATACCCGATGATGATTGCTTGTGTTGCAATCGAAACGTCGTATGCAATTATTTAATTTATTATTGTATCTTTATACGTCACTTTACCGAAAGAACCAAAGAATAAGGCGACAAATAATATTGTTGACTGAAACGTGCTTACGTGTGATGACGTGAGCACGTTAGGGCGAGCCCTCCCGGAAGCCATAGAGAATGCATTGCAGCGCCCGCCGTTCGAAAAAAATACATCTTAGAATGTAAGTCTACGGGAACACTCGGGGCGATTCTCAGCCGGAGTTGAAATCGCCAAAAAAGAGGCGGTACTCCACAGAACGTGACATGACGCTGATTGGACTATATCCAGAGGCACAGTGACGGCTCGCGTGACTCTGTGGTTGAATGAGATTGGTGGTGCGTCGCCCAATCGCCCTAATGAAGAAACCGCCCCTGCCCCCCCCCCACCTCCCCCGACACTTTCCCCCCCCACCTCCCCCCACCCCCTCCCCCCACACCCCCCCCACTTGCCCCCCACCCCCCACCTCCAGTCCGCCGCCCGCCGCGCCTTCCCGTCTCGCTCCGACCTCCGTGCCCACGACTTCAGTATCGTGGGCAGCCTCCCACGTGACTTCGACCTCACCAACTACGACTGTTACGGCAAGCCCGTGGGGGGGGCCGCCCTGGGCCCCGCCGGCGCGGGGGGCAACGCCGCCGGCGGGGGGGGCGCCGGGGGGGGCCCCCCCAAGAAGCCGCCCCCAGCCAAGCCGATCATCCCGTCGGAGGCGAAACGGGTGGACCACTACGCCCGGGCTCTCTTCCCGCTGTCGTTCCTTTTCTTTAACGTGGTCTACTGGTCCGTCTACTTGTAGAGTGGTGGAGGGAGGGGGCGAGGGGGGGAGGGAGGGGGGGTAGTGGGGGGGTGTGGGGGCGGGGGGAGGTGGAGGGGACGGAGGAGGGGGGGAGGAGGGGAGGGAGGGGGGAGGAGGTGGAGGAGGGGGGAGGGAGGGGGGAGGGAGTGGGAGGGGGGAGGGGGTAGGGGGGGAGGAGGTGGAGGAGGGGGGAGGAGGGAGGGGGGAGGAGGTGGAGGAGGGGGGAGGGAGGGGGGAGGAGGGAGGGGGGAGGAGGTGGAGGAGGGGGGAGGGAGGGGGGAGGAGGGAGGGGGGAGGAGGTGGAGGAGGGGGGAGGGAGGGGGGAGGAGGGAGGGGGGAGGAGGTGGAGGAGGGGGGAGGGAGGGGGGAGGAGGGAGGGGGGAGGAGGTGGAGGAGGGGGGAGGGGGGAGGAGGGAGGGGGGGAGGAGGTGGAGGAGGGGGGAGGGGGGAGGAGGGAGGGGGGAGGAGGTGGAGGAGGGGGGAGGGAGAGGGGAGGAGGGAGGGGGGAGGAGGTGGAGGAGGGGGGAGGGAGGGGGGAGGAGGGAGGGGGGAGGAGGTGGAGGAGGGGGGAGGGAGGGGGGAGGAAGGAGGGGGGAGGAGGTGGAGGAGGTGGAGGAGGGAGGGGGGAGGAGGTGGAGGAGGGGGGAGGGAGGGGGGAGGAGGGAGGGGGGAGGAGGTGGAGGAGGGGGGAGGGAGGGGGGAGGAGGGAGGGGGGAGGTGGAGGAGGAGGGGGGAGGGAGGGGGGAGGAGGGAGGGGGGAGGAGGTGGAGGAGGGGGAGGAGGAAGGGGAGTGGTCTCCTGGTCCGTCTACCTGTAGAGGGGTGGGGGGGGAGGGAGGAGGTGTAGTGGAGGGAGGGGGGAGGGAGGGGAGCGAGGGGAGGGAGGAGGTGGAGGAGGAGGTGGGAGTGGTCTCCTGGTCCGTCTCCCTGCAGAGTGGGAGGGGCCAAGCCCACAGTAGCCCCGCCCCCCACCTCCCTCCTCCCCTCGCCCCCCCATTGCGCAACTCCTCGCCCAGACGTGGACAAAGCAGTCGCATGTTATGCAAATGTCCCAGCCGTCGTCGCCGTCGTCGTCGTCATCGTTGTTTGCTGCGTGTTTGTGTACGTGTCGATGTGTGTGGCGGTGACGCAGTGGTTTGTGGCGGCTCTCCCCTAGGTCGGCTCGGCCTCAAATGTGTAACCTGGGCGCTGCGCGTGCGGGGGAGCGGTGGCGCCGCGGTTAGCGCCACGAGAGACACGGCAGCGAACCCGAGTTCGATTCCGACACCGGCGACGATTTGCCTGAAGCGGTCCTGGGCCTCCCCTAGGTCGGCTCGGCCTTAAATGAGCACCCGGTGTCGCGGTGCAGTGTGTAAACATCGCCGCTAGGGAGACAAAGGCGGCCGGGCGTGGTGCTGGCCACACAACCCACACCCCTCTGCGTGTCACGCGGTGTGCCGGCCTTCATAGGCGCTGCTGCTGCTGCTGCTACTCGCTACTAACAGCACTTGCCCCCGATAGCCTATTGAGGCTATACCGGGGGGGGGAACCTTTGTCTTTTGTGCAAAATGAGATTGTATGGGGCTTAATTCTAGATTTGAAGCTTTCGTGACTGCAAGGATTCATATTCTTAGGTTTTTTCGGTAAAGTCACGTAGGTAAAAACATCAAAATTAATAAAAAATAAAATAAAGATCACGACGTTTCGGAGGCAACACAAGTCTCCGTCATCAGGTGGGAGCGTCACAGCCAGATTAGCTGCATCAAGTGAGGCAATGATTCAAGATGTAATCCCTTAAAAGCAAGTTGAGGGGGGAGGAGAGGGGGGGGGAGCTCTTAGTTCTTTCGGTAAAGTCACCGTGTAGGTAAAAAAATGAAATTGAAATTAATAAAATGAAATAAAAAATGAAAACAATAAAATCACGACGTTTTCGGAGGCAACACAAGCAGCTTCCGTCTTCGGGTGGAACTGTCACAGCAAAATATCTGTACCAAGATGCAGATTTCAAGATGCAGATACTAAATATTTGTATCAAGATGCAGGTATCAAGATGCAGATACAAAATATCTGTATCAAGATGCAGGTATCAAGATGCAGATACAAAATATCTGTATCAAGATGCAGATATCAAGATGCAGATACAAAATATTTGTATCAAGATGCAGATATCAAGATGCAGCTACTAAATATCTGTATCAAGATGCAGATACTAAATATCTGTATCAAGATGCAGATGTCAAGATGCAGATACAGATATTTTGCTGCGACGGTTCCACCTGAAGACGGAAGCTTGTGTTGCAACGTCGTGATTTTATTTATTTTATTTTTTATTTTAATAATTTTAATTTCATTTTTTTACCTACACGGTGACTTTACCGAAAGAACTACGAGTATGAATCCTTGCGGTCACGAAAGCTTCAAATCTAGAATTGTATGAGGCTGGTGATGGTGGTGGTGTCTCAACAGCGTTACGTGCAAAGCCGCATTCGTCCGGATTATAAGACGCACATAATCACGTGTCTCCCCCCCACCCCCCACCCCCCACCACGTGTCAATAAACTTGATACTGATTCATATTCTGTGGTGTTTTCGTAAAGTCACCGTGTAGGTAAAACATTAAAATTAATAAAAGTAAAATAAATAAAAATCACGACGTTTCAGAGGCAACACAAGTCTCCGTTGCCTCCGAAACGTCGTGATTTTTTTTATTTATTTTACTTTTATTAATTTTAATGTTTTACCTACGTGACTTTACCGAAAACACCACAGAATATGAATCCTTGCAGTCACGAAAGCTTCAAATCTAGAATTGATACTGATTCTCTAGACAATCGCACACAGGCACACCCACGCAGACCGCATTATAAGACGCATCCGATGATGTTATATGCATCTCAGCAGCTGCATTGTTTGAAGACAAGCAAAACTCGGGACCGGTTTCCACATGCAGTGTCTCATCAGCAGCGGCAGCAGCGGCAGGCTCTGCTTGAACGAGTGATAAATGTAAGACAATAACAACAATCTTCTTGGTTCTTTCGGTAAAGTCATCACGTAGAATGGAAATAATAAAATAATAAAAATGAAACATGATAAAATAATTCTCACGACGTTTCGGCCACAACGCAAGCAGCCGTCCTCAGGTGAAGAACAGGTCTGTCGAGAAGACACAGTCTGAATGACTGAATGAATGAACCAAGAAGATGAATCCCTGAAGTCACGAAAGCTTTAAATCGAAACAACAACAATATGAATCGTGTCAAATGAATCCTCAACTTCCAACGATCAGTCGATGTGTGATGATCCAGCCTGTATCGTAGACTACTCGACTCTACCTGTAGATTCTACCTGTAGATTTTACCTGTAGATTCTACCTGTAGGCTCTACCTGTAAACTTTACCTGTAGATTCTACCTATAGGCTCTTCATATAGACTTTACCGGTAGATTCTACCTATAGACTCTACCTGTAGACTTTACCTGTAGATTTTACCTGTAGACTCTACCGGTAGATTTTACCTGTAGATTCTACCTGTAGATTTTACCTGTAGACTCTACCTGTAGATTTTACCTGTAGACTCTACCTGTAGATTTTACCTATAGATTCTACCTGTATATTTTACCTGTAGATTCTACCTGCAGGCTCTACCTGTAAACTTTACCTGTAGATTCTACCTATAGACTCTTCATATAGACTTTACCTGTAGATTCTACCTATAGACTCTTCATATAGACTTTACCTGTAGATTCTACCTGTAGATTTTACCTGTAGATTCTACCTGTAGGCTCTACCTGTAAACTTTACCTGTAGATTCTACCTATAGACTCTTCATATAGACTTTACCTGTAGATTCTACCTATAGACTCTTCATATAGACTTTACCTGTAGATTCTACCTGTAGATTTTACCTGTAGACTCTACCTGTAGATTCTACCTATAGACTCTTCATATAGACTTTACCTGTAGATTCTACCTGTAGATTTTACCTGTAGACTCTACCTGTAGATTTTACCTGTAGATTTTACCTGCAGATTTTAGCTGTAGATTTTACCTGTAGATTCTACCTGTAGATTTTACTTGTAGACTCTACCTGTCGATTTTACCTGTACACTTCACCTGTAGCTTCTACCTATAGACTCTACCTGTAGACTTTACCTGTAGATTCTACCTATAGACTCTACCTGTAGATTCTACCTGTAGATTTTACCTGTAGATTCTACCTGTACATTTTACCTGTAGACTCTACCTGTAGATTTTACCTGTAGACTCTACCTGTAGATTTTACCTATAGACTCTACCTGTAAATGCTACCTATATACTCTACCTGTAGATTTTACCTGTAGATTTTACCTGTAGATTCTACCTGTAGATTTTACCTGTAGATTTTACCTATAGACTCTACCTGTAAATGCTACCTATAGACTCTACCTATATACTCTACATATAGACTCTACATATACACTTTACCTGTAGACTCTACCTGTAGATTTTACCTGTAGACTCTACCTGTAGATTTTACTTGTAGACTCTACCTATAGACTTTACCTGTAGATTCTACCTGTAGATTTTACCTGTAGACTCTACCTGTAGATTTTACCTGTATACTTTACCTGTAGATTTTACCTGTAGACTCTACCTGTAGATTTTACCTGTAGACTCTACCTGTAGATTTTAACTGTAGATTCTACCTGTAGATTTTACCTGTAGACTCTACCTGTAGATTTTACCTGTAGACTCTACCTGTAGATTTTACCTGTAGACTCTACCTGTAGATTTTACCTGTAGACTCTACCTGTAGATTTTACCTGTAGACTCTACCTGTAGATTGTACCTATAGACTCTTCATATAGACTTTACCTGTAGATTCTACCTGTAGATTTTACCTGTAGATTCTACCTGTAGATTTTACCTGTAGATTCTACCTGTAGATTTTACCTGTAGATTCTACCTGTAGATTTTACCTGTAGATTCTACCTGTAGATTTTACCTGTAGATTCTACCTGTATATTTTACCTGTAGATTCTACCTGTAGATTTTACCTATAGACTCTACCTGTAAATGCTACCTATAGACTCTACACATAGACTCTACCTGTAGATTTTACCTGTACATTTTACCTGTAGACTCTACCTGTAGATTTTACCTGTAGACTCTACCTGTAGATTTTACCTATAGACTCTACCTGTAAATGCTACCTATATACTCTACCTGTAGATTCTACCTGTAGATTTTACCTGTAGATTCTACCTGTAGATTTTACCTGTAGATTTTACCTATAGACTCTACCTGTAAATGCTACCTATAGACTCTACCTATAGACTCTACATATAGACTCTACATATACACTTTACCTGTAGACTCTACCTGTAGATTTTACCTGTAGACTACCTGTAGATTTTACTTGTAGACTCTACCTATAGACTTTACCTGTAGATTCTACCTGTAGATTTTACCTGTAGACTCTACCTGTAGATTTTACCTGTATACTTTACCTGTAGATTTTACCTGTAGACTCTACCTGTAGATTTTACCTGTAGACTCTACCTGTAGATTTTAACTGTAGATTCTACCTGTAGATTTTACCTGTAGACTCTACCTGTAGATTTTACCTGTAGACTCTACCTGTAGATTTTACCTGTAGACTCTACCTGTAGATTTTACCTGTAGACTCTACCTGTAGATTTTACCTGTAGATTCTACCTGTAGATTGTACCTATATACTCTTCATATAGACTTTACCTGTAGATTCTACCTGTAGATTTTACCTGTAGATTCTACCTGTAGATTTTACCTGTAGATTCTACCTGTATATTTTACCTGTAGATTCTACCTGTAGTAATTTTACCTATAGACTCTACCTGTAAATGCTACCTATATACTTTACCTGTAGATTCTACCTGTAGATTTTACCTGTAGACTCTACCTGTAAATGCTACCTATAGACTCTACCTATAGACTCTACCTATAGACTCTAGACTCTACATATAGACTCTACATATACACTTTACCTGTAGATTCTACCTGTAGATTTTACCTATAGACTCTACCTATAGACTCTACCTATAGACTCTACCTATAGACTCTACCTATAGACTCTAGACTCTACATATAGACTCTACATATACACTTTACCTGTAGATTCTACCTGTAGATTTTACCTATAGACTCTACCTATAGACTCTACCTATAGACTCTACATATAGACTCTAGACTCTACATATAGACTCTACATATACACTTTACCTGTAGATTTTACCTGTAGATTCTACCTGTACACTTTACCTGTAGACTCTACCTGGAGATTCTACCTGTAGATTTTACCTGTAGACTCTACCTGTAGATTCTACCTGTAGACTCTACCTGTAGATTTTACCTGTAGACTCTACCTGTAGATTTTACCTGTAGACTCTACCTGTAGATTTTACCTGTAGACTCTAACTGTAGATTTTACCTATAGACTCTACCTGTAAATGCTACCTGTAGACTCTACCTGTAGTAATTTTACCTGTAGACTCTACCTGTAAATGCTACCTATATACTTTACCTGTAGACTCTACCTGTAGATTTTACCTGTAGATTCTACCTATATACTTTACCTATAGACTCTGCCTGTAGATTCTACCTGTAGACTTTACCTGTAGACTCTACCTGTAGACTCTACCTGTAGATTCTACCTGTACACTTTACCTGTAGACTTGAGAGTCGCCACGTTACGGCTATATAAAGCGATAATGCGCACGATATATACGGGAATGTTTGTCTTTGGTGTACACACGTGTGTGTGTGTACACGTGTGTGTGTGTACACGTGTGTGTGTGTACACATCTGAGTTTACACGTGTGTGTGTGTACACGTGTGTGTGTGTACACGTGTGTGTGTGTGTACACGTGTGTACACGTGTGTGTGTGTACACGTGTGTGTGTGTACACGTGTGTGTGTGTACACGTGTGTGTGTGTGTACACGTGTGTACACGTGTGTGTGTGTACACGTGTGTGTGTGTACACGTGTGTGGTTGTACACGTGTGTGTGTACACGTGTGTGTGTGTACACGTGTGTGTTTACACGTGTGTGTGTACACGTGTGTGTGTGTACACGTGTGTGTGTTTACACGTGTGTGTGTACACGTGTGTGTGTACACGTGTGTGTGTGTGTACACGTGTGTGTGTGTACACGTGTGTGTGTGTGTACACGTGTGTGTGTGTACACGTGTGTGTGTGTGTGTACACGTGTGTGTGTGTGTACACGTGTGTGTGTACACGCGTGTGTGTGTGTGTGTACACGTGTGTGTGTGTGTACACGTGTGTGTGTGTACACGTGTGTGTGTGTGTGTGTGTACACGTGTGTGTGTGTGTACACGTGTGTGTGTGTGTGTGTACACGTGTGTGTGTGTGTGTACACGTGTGTGTGTGTACACGTGTGTGTGTGTGTGTACACGTGTGTGTGTACACGTGTGTGTGTGTGTACACGTGTGTGTGTGTGTACACGTGTGTGTGTGTGTGTACACGTGTGTGTGTGTACACGTGTGTGTGTGTGTGTGTACACGTGTGTGTGTGTGTGTACACGTGTGTGTGTGTGTACACGTGTGTGTGTGTGTACACGTGTGTGTGTACACGTGTGTGTGTGTGTACACGTGTGTGTGTGTAGGTGTGTGTGTGTGTGTACACGTGTGTGTGTACACGTGTGTGTGTGTGTACACGTGTGTGTGTGTGCACGTGTGTGTGTGTGTACACGTGTGTGTGTGTGTGTGTACACGTGTGTGTGTGTACACGTGTGTGTGTACACGTGTGTGTGTGTGTACACGTGTGTGTGTGTGTGTACACGTGTGTGTGTGTGTGTACACGTGTGTGTACACGTGTCCGCCGGTTGGAAACATTTAGGCTGGCCTGCCTACGATCCATCCTGGGTTTAACCTGCAGGCTGGATTGTGTGAGGAGCTCACAAATTCTCGAAAGATCTGGACAAAGTCCCATCGGTGAGCTCCTCCGGCAGGCAAGGCTGCGTTGGCTGGGTCATGTAGCCCGCATGCCCAGCCACCGCATGCCTAAACAGCTTTTGTTCGGCTGGACCGAGGGGGCTAAACGGGCGCGGCACGGGCTAGAGAAGAGATGGAGTGATGTGGTACAGGAGGACATGGAGCTGAGAGGACTTGTCGATGACTGGTACCAGCGGTGTCAAGATCGGCCTCTGTGGAGGAGGCTCGTGAAGGACGCTACTGGGCAGTTGGAGGCAGTCGCCCTCCAACAACAATGGAGGGCGGAGGAGCGACGCTCACAACAACGAGCGGAGCAACGCTCACAACAACGAGCGGAGCGCCGGGTGGCTAAAGCACAGCAAGTTGGTACAGTAGGGGGCACAGGTGGTGCATCAGCCAGTCATCTCGGTCATCTCGGTCAATCGACCCGTAGCACCTGCTGGGTCTGCCCCGTGACCTCCTGCCAGCGGGCGTTCGACACTTCACGTGGCAGCCTCAAGGTGCACTTGGCCTGGCACAAGCATCGTGGTGACGTCACCGCCACTTAGTGGCGAATGGCGGTTGTTGTTGTTGTCTGTGTGAGTCCGGCAAAAACAACCCCCTACCTCCTCTTTGGTGATGGATGGCAACGCTGTGGTGAGCAACGCTGTGGAGGGCAGTGCTGTGGGGGGAGGGCCAATTCAGATTGACCAATCCCCTCGTGGCGTCTGTAACCACCACAGCGGCCAAACGGGGGCTCTGGACGGGTGCGAGGGGCTGGTAACCCCTCCACCTTCAATGAATTACCACTAAACCACGATTTAAACTTTCATTAAGCTTGTGCCGGAGGCCCCGGGGGTATAGGCGTCTATGACGTCTCCTGGCCAAACCCCAATTGGCGGAGCCAGGAGATTGAATCCGTACCCTCGGGGCTCCTCCAGAAACAACAAAAGAACATTTTGGATGGCCACGTGGAATGTTCGAACGCTCACTGCGGAGGAGAGGCTGCCACTCCTCTGTCGGGAGCTGGACCAGTACCGCCTGGATCTCTGTGGTATTCAGGAGGTCTGGTGGACCGGCTCTGGCTCCTGCCACCATGAGGGGTGGGCAGTCCTCTACTCGGGGCAGGAGACTGCCAAACAACAGGGAGTGGCTCTTCTTCTGAATAAAAGAATGAAGGGGGCATGGGAGCGTGGCGATGAGGTGTGGGAAGCTGTAAGCCCCAGGATATTTTGGGCTCGCCTTCCCATCAACCAGAGGTGAGGAGTGGTGGTTGTGGTTACTTATGCCCCCACCGAAGACGAACATCCGTGGAGGGATGCAGGCAAAGCCGATGAGTCAGATGCCTTCTATGACCTCTTATCACAGGTGCTGGCTAAAGTGGCCCCTCGGGATAGAGTCATCTTGTTGGGTGACTTCAATACCCGAGTTGGTCATGATGCTGGCACCTGGTCTGGAGTAATTGGAAGGCATGGGCCAGATCAGCTCAATAACAACGGTAGGAGGCTGCTAGATTTTTGTGCAGCCCAAGGGCTTGTAATTACCAACACGCTCTTCCGGCATCGGCGCATCCACACATCATGGATGCATACCGGGTCCAAGCAAAAACATCTGCTGGACTACATAGTGACGGACCAGCGGATGCGAGCCCATGTCCTTGACACCAGGACCTACCGTGGAGCTGATCTGCCCTCTGACCATCGAGTAGTCATCTGTAAGATGCGCCTGCCATTCTTCCACTCCGGTGGTGGGTGTACACCCAGGACCCCATTCCAACCTGAAAGTGGCCTGGTCTCAGTTAGTTGATGAAAGTTGCAAGCGAGAATTTTTCATCATCGCTTGCGGCTGGGGTTGGCATCGTCCCCCACTCTTGATGTTGAGGGGAAATGGGCGAGGTTAAACCAAGCTGGATTGTGTGAGGAGCTCACAAATCCGTGAAAGATCTGGACAAAGTCCCATCAGTGAGCTCCTCCGGCAGGCAAGGCTGCGTTTTCTGGGTCATGTAGCCCACATGCCCAGCCACCGCATGCCTAAACAGCTTTTGTTCGGCCGGATCGAGGGGGCTAAACGGGCATGGCACGGGCTAGAGAAGAGATGGAGTGACGTGATACAGGAGGACGTGGAGCTGAGTGGACTTGCCGATGACTGGTACCAGCGGTGTCAAGATCGGCCTCAGTGGAGGAGGCTCGTGAAGGACGCTACTGGGCAGTTGGAGGCAGTCGCCCTCCAACAACAACGGAGGGCGGAGGAGCGACGCTCACAACAACGAGCGGAGCGCCGGGTGGCTAAAGCACAGCAAGTTGGCACAGTAGGGGGCACAGGTGGTGCATCAGCCAGTCATCTCGGTCATCTCAGTCAGTCGACCCGTGGCACCTGCTGGGTCTGCCCCGTGACCTCCTGCCAGCGGGCGTTCGACACATCACGTGGCTTCAAGGTGCACCTGGCCTGGCACAGGCGCCATGGTGACGTCACCGTCACTTAGTGGCGAATGGCAGATATTGGTGGTGGCGGTGGCGGTGGTGGTGGCCGTTATTCTTGTTGGTGGTGGTGGTAGCAGTGGTGACGGTTGTAGTTTTTGTTGGTGGTGGCGGTAGTGGTGGTGGTGGTGGCGGTGGTGGTGGCGGTGGTGGCGGTGGTGGTGGAGGCGGCGGTGGTGGCGGTGGTGGCGGTGGTGGTGGTGGTGGCAGCGGCGGTGGTGGCGGTGGTGGTGGTGGTGGCAGCGGCGGTGGTGGCTGTGGTGGTGGCGGTGGTGGCAGTGGTGGCGGCGGTGGTGGTGGTGGTGGCGGTGGTGGTGGCTGTGGTGGTGGCTGTGGTGGTGGCGGTGGTGGTGGAGGCGGCGGTGGTGGCGGTGGTGGCGGTGGTGGTGGCGGTGGTGGTGGCGGTGGTGGCGGTGGTGGTTGCGGCGGTGGTGGTGGTGGTGGTGGTGGTAGCGGTGGCGGCGGTGGTGGTGGCGGTGGTGGTGGCGGTGGTGGTGGCGGTGGTGGTGGCGGTGGTGGCGGTGGTGGTTGCGGCGGTGGTGGTGGTGGTGGTGGCGGTGGCGGTGGTGGTGGTGGTGGCGGTGGTGGTGGTGGCGGTGGTGGTGGCGGCGGTGGCGGTGGTGGTGGCGGTGGCGGCGGTGGTGGCGGTGGCGGCGGTGGCGGTGGTGGTGGCGGTGGTGGCGGTGGTGGTGGTGGTGGCGGTGGCGGCGGTGGTGGCGGTGGTAGCGGTGGCGGTGGTGGTGGCGGTGGCGGCGGTGGTGGTGGCGGTGGTGGCGGTGGCGGCGGTGGTGGCGGTGGTGGCGGTGGCGGTGGTGGCGGCGGCTGCGGTGGCCGTGACCGTGATCGGCAATCGAACTTGGTGTGTGGATGGTGCAGGTCTCCCTTGCAGGGTTCGTACCGCCGGTGCTAACCGTTGCGCCACCGCTCCCCCGCCCCCCCCCCCCCCAACGATGGATAATCACCCGACATTACGAGTCTTCATCTGTCCCCTCTAACGGATTGAATGGCCGCACCACTAATTGCCTTGCGTGTGAAATTGGTGTCCGTGTGTGGCTTTGCAAATAAAGAAGAAACGTTGAGGCCACGGGAGATTGATTGACGCGGCAGCAATCATCCGCTCTTTTGAAAGGTACCTTGTGCCTGTGTGTGTGTCTGTGTGTGTGTATTAATGTGTGTGTGTCTGTGTGTGTGTGTCTGTCTGTGTGTGTGTCTCTGCCTGTGTGTGTGTGTGTGCCTGTGTGTGTATCTATGTGTGTGTGTCTGTGTGCCTGTGTGTGTGTGTGTCTGTGTGTGTGTATCAATGTGTGTGTGTCTGTGTGTGTGTGTGTCTGTCTGTGTGTGTGTATCAATGTGTGTGTGTCTGTGTGTGTGTGTCTGTGTGTGTGTGTGTGTATCAATGTGTGTGTGTCTGTGTGTGTGTGTGTGTCTGTGTGTGTGTATCAATGTGTGTGTGTCTGTGTGTGTGTGTCTGTCTGTGTGTGTGTATCAATGTGTGTGTGTCTGTGTGTGTGTGTCTGTCTGTGTGTGTGTATCAATGTGTGTGTGTCTGTGTGTGTGTGTGTGTGTCTGTGTGTGTGTATCAATGTGTGTGTGTCTGTGTGTGTGTGTGTGTCTGTGTGTGTGTATCAATGTGTGTGTGTCTGTGTGCGTGTGTGTGTCTGTGTGTGTGTATCAATGTGTGTGTGTCTGTGTGTGTGTGTGTCTGTCTGTGTGTGTGTCTCTGCCTGTGTGTGTGTGTGTGCCTGTGTGTGTGTATCTATGTGTGTGTGTCTGCGTGTGAGTGTGTGTCTGTGTGTGTGTATTAATGTGTGTGTGTCTGTGTGTGTGTGTGTCTGTCTGTGTGTGTGTCTCTGCCTGTGTGTGTGTGTGTGCCTGTGTGTGTATCTATGTGTGTGTGTCTGTGTGCCTGTGTGTGTGTGTGTCTGTGTGTGTGTATCAATGTGTGTGTGTCTGTGTGTGTGTGTGTCTGTCTGTGTGTGTGTATCAATGTGTGTGTGTCTGTGTGTGTGTGTCTGTGTGTGTGTGTGTGTATCAATGTGTGTGTGTCTGTGTGTGTGTGTGTGTGTCTGTGTGTGTGTATCAATGTGTGTGTGTCTGTGTGTGTGTGTCTGTCTGTGTGTGTGTATCAATGTGTGTGTGTCTGTGTGTGTGTGTCTGTCTGTGTGTGTGTATCAATGTGTGTGTGTCTGTGTGTGTGTGTGTGTCTGTGTGTGTGTATCAATGTGTGTGTGTCTGTGTGTGTGTGTGTGTCTGTGTGTGTGTATCAATGTGTGTGTGTCTGTGTGTGTGTGTGTGTCTGTGTGTGTGTATCAATGTGTGTGTGTCTGTGTGTGTGTGTGTCTGTCTGTGTGTGTGTCTCTGCCTGTGTGTGTGTGTGTGCCTGTGTGTGTGTATCTATGTGTGTGTGTCTGCGTGTGAGTGTGTGTCTGTGTGTGTGTATCAATGTGTGTGTGTCTGTGTGTGTGTGTGTCTGTCTGTGTGTGTGTCTCTGCCTGTGTGTGTGCCTGTGTGTGTGTATCTATGTGTGTGTGTCTGTGTGTGCGTGTGTGTCTGTGTGTGTGTCTGTGTGTGTATCTATGTGTGTGTGTCTGTGTGTGAGTGTGTGTCTGTGTGTGTCTCTGCCTGTGTGTGTGTGCCTGTGTGTGTGTATCAATGTGTGTGTGTCTGTGTGTGCGTGTGTGTCTGTGTGCCTGTGTGTGTCTGTGTGTGTGTCTGTGTGTGTGTGTGTCTGTGTGTGTGTCTGTGTGTGTCTGTGTGCCTGTGTGTGTCTGTGTCTGTACCTGTGTGTGTGTATATATGTGTCTGTGTGTGTCTGTCTGTGTGTGTGTGCCTGTGCCTGTGTGTGCCTGTGTGTGTGTGTGTGTCTGTGTGTGTGTATCAATGTGTGTGTGTATCAATGTGTGTGTGTGTCTGTGTGTGTGTCTCTGCCTGTGTGTGTGTATATCTGTGTGTGTGTATCAATGTGTGTGTGTCTGTGTGTGTGTGTGTCTATGTGTGTGTCTGTGTGTGTCTCTGCCTGTGTGTGTGTGTGCCTGTGTGTGTGTCTCTGCCTGTGTGTGTGTGTCAATGTGTGTGTATCTGTGTGTGTGTATCAATGTGTGTGTGTCTGTGTGTGTGTGTGTATCTATGTGTGTGTGTCTGTGTGTGTGTGTCTGTGTGTGTGTTTCTGTGTGTGTGTGTGT
>NC_136347.1:1815328-1850328 GCF_964198595.1 Lampetra fluviatilis | reverse complement strand
GGGAGGGAATGACCGTGGCCGAGAAGACCACGACTGAGACACACACACACACCCTGACACACATTGAGAAACACACACATACCCTGACACACACACACACACCCTGACACACATTGATAAACACACACATACCCTGACACACACACATACCCTGACACACACAAACACACCCTGACACACATTGAGAAACACACACATACCCTGACACACACAAACACAGACACACCCTGACACACATTGATAAACACACACATACCCTGACACACACACATACCCTGACACACACAAACACAGACACACCCTGACACACATTGAGAAACACACACATACCCTGACACATACACACAGACACACCCTGACACACATTGAGACACACACACATACCCTGACACACACACACACACAGACACACCCTGACACACATTGAGACACACACACACACCCTGACACACACACACAGACACACCCTGACACACATTGAGACACACACACACCCTGACACACACACAGACACACCCTGACACACATTGAGAAACACACACATACCCTGACACACACACAGACACACCCTGACACACATTGAGAAACACACACACACCCTGACACATACACACCCTGACACATATTGAGAAACACACACACACCCTGACACACACACAGAGACACACACACATACCCTGACACACACACACAGACACACCCTGACACACATTGAGAAACACACATACCCTGACACACACACAGACACACCCTGACACACATTGAGAAACACACACACACCCTGACACACACACACACAGAGACACACACACATACCCTGACACACACACACAGACACACACACACCCTGACACACACACACAGACACACCCTGACACACACTGAGAAACACACACACACCCTGACACACACACACATACACACCCTGACACAAATTGAGAAACACACACACACCCTGACACACACACACACACAGACACACACACATACACAGACACACACACACAGACACACCCTGACACACATTGAGAAACACACACACATCCTGGCACGCACACGTGGAGAAACTCTGCTATCTGGGTTATCCATCATTCATTCCAATTTGTGACGAGTGCTCTGCATGGGCAGAACATTTCTCTTTTATTATCGCGCCTATTGTTGCAAAAAAAATTAATTTTTAAAGGAGGGGGGGGGGGGGGTTTGTGCGTAGGAGACCCCCCCCCCACCGCCCACCTTTTATTTCTGTCGGATTGATGTTTGCAATGTTTATTGAATTCATTAGCCGAGGCTCCATTTGGATTGGAGTCATCGCTGCGTTCCAAGGCTCCGCTCGCCTTGAAGACTTTGGCGCGGAACTACTTTCATTTGTGTGTGTAAATAAATAAATAATGCCCCCCCCCCCACCTGCCCCCCTCCGTTATTATTGCGCACACGGCGAGAGGGAGATATCCATCCGCCACCGCTCACCCACTCACTCACCCACTCACTCACTCGCCCACTCACTCACTCGCCCACTAAATCACTCGTTCAACCACCCACTCGCCCACTCAATCACTCGTTCAACCACTCACTCACCCACTCACTCGCCCACTAAATCACTCGTTCAACCACCCACTCACTCACTCGCCCACTCAATCACTCGTTCAACCACTCACTCACCCACTCACTCGCCCACTCAATCACTCGTTCAACCACCCACTCACTCACTCGCCCACTCAATCACTCGTTCAACCACTCACTCACTTAACCGCTAACCCACCCACCCACTCGCCCACCCACTCACCCACTCACCCACCCACCCACCCACTCACTCACCCACTCACTCGCCCACTCAATCACTCGTTCAACCACTCACTCACCCACTCACCTAACCGCTAAACCACCCACCCACTCACCCACTCACTCATTCACTCGTTCAACCACTCACTCACCCACTCACCTACCCACTAACCCACCCACCCACTAACCCACCCACTCACTCATCCACTCACCCACTCGCCCACTCAATCACTCGTTCAACGACTCACTCACCTACCCACTTACCCACCCACCCACTCACCCACCCACTCAATCACTCGTTCAACCACTCACTCACCCACTCACCTACCCACTAACCCACCCACCCACTCACCCACTCACCCACTCACCCACTCATCCATCCACTCACCCACCCACTCACCCACTCGCCCACTCACTCACTCGCCCACTCAATCACTCGTTCAACCACTCACTCACCCACTCACCTACCCACTAACCCACCCACCCACTCACCCACTCACCCACCCACTCACCCACTCACCCACTCACCCACTCACCCACCCACCCACTCACCCACCCACTCACCCACCCACCCACCCACTCACCCACTCGCCCACTGGCCCACTCACTCACTCGCCCACTCAATAACTCGTTCAACCACTCACTCATCCACTCACCTACCCACTAACCCACTCACCCACTCATCCACCCACTCGCCCACTCACTAACTCGCCCACTCAATCACTCGTTCATCCACTCACTCACCCACTCACTCACTCACTCGCCCCCTCAAACACTTGCCCTCTCGCTCACCCACTCACTCGCCCACTGAATCACTCGTTCATCCACTCACTCATCCACCCATTCACTCACCCACACACCCACTCACTCACTCACTCACCCACTCACCCACCCACTCACCCACCCACTCACCCACCCACTCACCCACCCACCCACTAACACAATAGGGGAAAACAATAGGGGGGAACAATAGGGCGATACAATAGGGGAAAACAATAGGGGGGGAAAATAGGGCGACACAATAGGGGAAAACACTGGGGGGGGGGGAACAATAGGGCGACATAATAGGGGAAACAATAGGGGGGGCAATAGGGGGAACATTAGGGGGGAACTTAATGGAAACATGTGGGTAGAACAATAGGTTAAAACAATAGGGGAATACAATATGGGAAGAATACCAGTGGGGACGGAGGGGGGGGGGGCTTTGGGCTGGGGGGGGGGTACACGGCTCCACTGTGGCTAGGAGATGTTGACTACCTCGCCTGGTCTACAGGAGGTCGTGGATTCGATCCTGACCCCTGCTTCTGCTGTAGATTTGGAGTCTGAGTCTCTCTCGTCATCATCACAGTGGCTCGGAGATGTTGACTACCTCGCCTGGTACACAGGAAGTCGTGGGTTCGATCCCCGACACTGACGATGCCTGCTGCTGCTGTATATTTGGAGTCTGCGTCTCTCTCTCTCATCATCATCATCATCACGGTGGCTAGGAGATGTTGACTACCTCGCCTGGTCTACAGGAGGTCGTGGATTCGATCCTGACCCCTGCTTCTGCTGTAGATTTGGAGTCTGCGTCTCTCTCTCTCTCAGCCTATACAGGCTACCTGGGGGAGCTTTGTCTTTGTGAGTGAGGGCAGTTTCCAGTCTCTCTCCCCTCTTCTCGGTGGGAGCTTTCTCGTGATGTTGAACTTCTTTCTCACCGTACGTAGCCAACCCCAGCAATCTGTGGGTCTCTGTGGGTGTCTCTATGGGTGTCTATAGGTCTGGGTGTCTGTAGGTCTCTATTGCAGTTTCTATGGGTGTCTATGGGTCTCTATGGGTGTCTTTATGGGTGTCTATGGGTCTCTGTGGGTGTCTATGGGTCTGGGTGTCTATGGGTCTCTATGGGTGTCCCTATGGGTCTGGGTGTCTGTGGGTCTGTATGGGTCTGGGTGTCTGTAGGTCTCTATGGCAGTTTCTATGGGTGTCTATGGGTGTCTATGGGTCTGGGTGTCTCTGGGTCTCTATGGGTGTCTATGGGTCATTGGGTGTCTCTGGGTCTCTATGGGTGTCTATGGGTCTGGGTGTCTATGGGTCTCTATGGGTGTCTATGGGTCTAGGTGTCTATGGGTCTCTATGGGTGTCTATGGGTCTGGGTGTCTATGGGTCTCTATGGGTGTCTATGGGTCTAGGTGTCTATGGGTCTCTATGGGTGTCTATGGGTCTGGGTGTCTATGGGTCTCTATGGGTGTCTATGGGTCTGGGTGTCTGTGGGTCTCTATGGGTGTCTTTGGGTCTGGGTGTCTATGGGTCTGGGTGTCTATGGGTCTGGGTGTCTATGGGTCTTTATGGGTGTCTATGGGTCTGGGTGTCTATGGGTTTCTATGGGTGTCTATGGGTCTGGGTGTCTGTGGGTTCTGTGGGTGTCTGTGGGTCTCTATGGGTGTCTATGGGTCTGGGTGTCTGTGGGTGTCTATGGGTGTCTATGGGTCTGGGTGTCTGTGGGTCTCTATGGGTGTCTATGGGAGTCTGTGGGTCTCTATGGGTGTCTATGGGTGTCTATGGGTCTCTATGGGTGTCTATGGGTGTCTATGGGTCTCTATGGGTGTCTATGGGTGTCTATGGGTCTGGGTGTCTATGGGTGTTTATGGGTCTGGGTGTCTGTGGGTGACTATGGGTGTCTATGGGTCTGGGTGTCTGTGGGTCTCTATGGGTGTCTATGGGTGTCTATGGGTCTCTATGGGTGTCTATGGGTGTCTATGGGTCTGGTTGTCTATGGGTGTCTATAGGTCTGGGTGTCTATGGGTGTCTATGGGTGTCTATGGGTCTGGGTGTCTGTGGGTGTCTATGGGTCTGGGTGTCTGTGGGTCTCTATGGGTGTCTATGGGTCTGGGTGTCTGTGGGTCTCTGTGGGTGTCTATGGGTCTGGGTGTCTATGGGTCTGGGTCTCTATGGGTCTCTATGGATGTCTATGGGTCTGGGTGTCTGTGGGTCTCTGTGGGTGTCTATGGGTCTGGGTCTCTATGGGTCTCTATGGGTGTCTATGGGTCTGGGTGTCTGTGGGTGTCTATGGGTGTCTATGGGTCTGGGTGTCTGTGGGTCTCTGTGGGTGTCTATGGGTCTGGGTGTCTGTGGGTCTATGTGGGTGTCTATGTGTCTGGGTGTCTGTGGGTCTCTGTGGGTGTCTATGGGTCTGGGTGTCTGTGGGTCTCTGTGGGTGTCTATGGGTTTGGGTGTCTATGGGTCTCTATGGGTGTCTATGCGTCTGGGTGTCTGTGGGTCTCTGTGGGTGTCTATGGGTCTGGGTGTCTGTGGGTCTCTGTGGGTGTCTATGGGTCTGGGTGTCTATGGGTCTCTATGGGTGTCTATGGGTCTGGGTGTCTGTGGGTCTCTGTGGGTGTCTATGGGTCTGGGTGTCTGGGTCTCTATGGGTGTCTATGGGTGTCTATGGGTCTGGGTGTCTGTGGGTCTCTGTGGGTGTCTATGGGTCTGGGTCTCTATGGGTGTCTATGGGTCTGGATGTTTATGGGTCTCTATGGGTGTCTATGGGTCTGGGTGTCTGTGGGTCTCTATGGGTGTCTGTGGGTCTCTGTGGGCGTCTATGGGTCTGGGTGTCTGTGGGTCTCTATGGGTGTCTATGGGTCTGGGTGTCTGTGGGTCTCTATGGGTGTCTGTGGGTCTCTGTGGGCGTCTATGGGTCTGGGTGTCTGTGGGTCTCTGTGGGTGTCTATGGGTCTGGGTGTCTATGGGTCTCTGTGGGTGTCTGTGGGTCTGGGTGTCTGTTGGTCTCTGTGGGTGTCTATGGGTCTGGGTGTCTGTGGGTCTCTATGGGTGTCTATGGGTGTCTATGGGTGTCTATGGGTCTGGGTGTCTGTGGGTCTCTTTGGGTGTCTGTGGGTGTCTATGGGTGTCTATGGGTCTGGGTGTCTATGGGTCTGGGTGTCTCTGGGTCTCTGTGGGTGTCTATGGGTCTGGGTGTCTGTGGGTCTCTGTGGGTGTCTATGGGTCTGGGTGTCTATGGGTCTGGGTCTCTATGGGTGTCTATGGGTCTGGGTGTCTGTGGGTCTCTATGGGTGTCTATGGGTCTGGGTGTCTGTGGGTCTCTGTGGGTGTCTATGGGTCTGGGTGTCTATGGGTCTCTATGGGTGTCTGTGGGTGTCTATGGTTGTCTATGGGTCTGGGTGTCTATGGGTCTCTATGGGTGTCTGTGGGTCTCTATGGGTGTCTATGGGTCTGGGTGTCTATGGGTGTCTATGGGTGTCTATGGGTCTGGGTGTCTGTGGGTCTCTATGGGTGTCTGTGGGTCTGGGTGTCTGTGGGTCTCTATGGGTGTCTGTGGGTGTCTATGGGTGTCTATGGGTCTGGGTCTCTATGGGTGTCTATGGGTCTCTATGGGTGTCTATGATTCTGGGTGTCTCTGGGTCTCTGTGGGTGTCTATGGGTCTGGGTGTCTATGGGTGTCTATGGGTGTCTATGGGTCTGGGTGTCTATGGGTCTCTATGGGTGTCTATGGGTCTGGGTGTCTATGGGTCTCTATGGGTGTCTATGGGTCTGGGTGTCTGTGGGTCTCTATGGGTGTCTGTGGGTGTCTATGGGTGTCTATGGGTCTGGGTGTCTGTGGGTCTCTATGGGTGTCTGTGGGTCTCTATGGGTGTCTATGGGTGTCTATGGGTGTCTATGGGTCTGGGTCTCTATGGGTGTCTGTGGGTCTCTATGGGTGTCTATGATTCTGGGTGTCTCTGGGTCTCTGTGGGTGTCTATGGGTCTGGGTCTCTATGGGTGTCTATGGGTGTCTATGGGTCTGGGTGTCTGTGGGTCTCTGTGGGTGTCTATGGGTCTGGGTCTCTATGGGTGTCTATGGGTCTGGATGTTTATGGGTCTCTATGGGTGTCTATGGGTCTGGGTGTCTGTGGGTCTCTATGGGTGTCTGTGGGTCTCTGTGGGCGTCTATGGGTCTGGGTGTCTGTGGGTCTCTATGGGTGTCTATGGGTCTGGGTGTCTGTGGGTCTCTATGGGTGTCTGTGGGTCTCTGTGGGCGTCTATGGGTCTGGGTGTCTGTGGGTCTCTGTGGGTGTCTATGGGTCTGGGTGTCTATGGGTCTCTGTGGGTGTCTGTGGGTCTGGGTGTCTGTTGGTCTCTATGGGTGTCTATGGGTCTGGGTGTCTGGGTCTCTATGGGTGTCTATGGGTGTCTATGGGTCTGGGTGTCTGTGGGTCTCTGTGGGCGTCTATGGGTCTGGGTGTCTGTGGGTCTCTGTGGGTGTCTATGGGTCTGGGTGTCTATGGGTCTCTATGGGTGTCTATGGGTCTGGGTGTCTGTGGGTCTCTGTGGGTGTCTATGGGTCTGGGTGTCTGGGTCTCTATGGGTGTCTATGGGTGTCTATGGGTCTGGGTGTCTGTGGGTCTCTGTGGGTGTCTATGGGTCTGGGTCTCTATGGGTGTCTATGGGTCTGGATGTTTATGGGTCTCTATGGGTGTCTATGAGTCTGGGTGTCTGTGGGTCTCTATGGGTGTCTGTGGGTCTCTGTGGGCGTCTATGGGTCTGGGTGTCTGTGGGTCTCTATGGGTGTCTATGGGTCTGGGTGTCTGTGGGTCTCTATGGGTGTCTGTGGGTCTCTGTGGGCGTCTATGGGTCTGGGTGTCTGTGGGTCTCTGTGGGTGTCTATGGGTCTGGGTGTCTATGGGTCTCTGTGGGTGTCTGTGGGTCTGGGTGTCTGTTGGTCTCTGTGGGTGTCTATGGGTCTGGGTGTCTGTGGGTCTCTATGGGTGTCTATGGGTGTCTATGGGTGTCTATGGGTCTGGGTGTCTGTGGGTCTCTTTGGGTGTCTGTGGGTGTCTATGGGTGTCTATGGGTCTGGGTGTCTATGGGTCTGGGTGTCTCTGGGTCTCTGTGGGTGTCTATGGGTCTGGGTGTCTGTGGGTCTCTGTGGGTGTCTATGGGTCTGGGTGTCTATGGGTCTGGGTCTCTATGGGTGTCTATGGGTCTGGGTGTCTGTGGGTCTCTATGGGTGTCTATGGGTCTGGGTGTCTGTGGGTCTCTGTGGGTGTCTATGGGTCTGGGTGTCTATGGGTCTCTATGGGTGTCTGTGGGTGTCTATGGTTGTCTATGGGTCTGGGTGTCTATGGGTCTCTATGGGTGTCTGTGGGTCTCTATGGGTGTCTATGGGTCTGGGTGTCTATGGGTGTCTATGGGTGTCTATGGGTCTGGGTGTCTGTGGGTCTCTATGGGTGTCTGTGGGTCTGGGTGTCTGTGGGTCTCTATGGGTGTCTGTGGGTGTCTATGGGTGTCTATGGGTCTGGGTCTCTATGGGTGTCTATGGGTCTCTATGGGTGTCTATGATTCTGGGTGTCTCTGGGTCTCTGTGGGTGTCTATGGGTCTGGGTGTCTATGGGTGTCTATGGGTGTCTATGGGTCTGGGTGTCTATGGGTCTCTATGGGTGTCTATGGGTCTGGGTGTCTATGGGTCTCTATGGGTGTCTATGGGTCTGGGTGTCTGTGGGTCTCTATGGGTGTCTGTGGGTGTCTATGGGTGTCTATGGGTCTGGGTGTCTGTGGGTCTCTATGGGTGTCTGTGGGTCTCTATGGGTGTCTATGGGTGTCTATGGGTGTCTATGGGTCTGGGTCTCTATGGGTGTCTGTGGGTCTCTATGGGTGTCTATGATTCTGGGTGTCTCTGGGTCTCTGTGGGTGTCTATGGGTCTGGGTCTCTATGGGTGTCTATGGGTGTCTATGGGTCTGGGTGTCTGTGGGTCTCTGTGGGTGTCTATGGGTCTGGGTCTCTATGGGTGTCTATGGGTCTGGATGTTTATGGGTCTCTATGGGTGTCTATGGGTCTGGGTGTCTGTGGGTCTCTATGGGTGTCTGTGGGTCTCTGTGGGCGTCTATGGGTCTGGGTGTCTGTGGGTCTCTATGGGTGTCTATGGGTCTGGGTGTCTGTGGGTCTCTATGGGTGTCTGTGGGTCTCTGTGGGCGTCTATGGGTCTGGGTGTCTGTGGGTCTCTGTGGGTGTCTATGGGTCTGGGTGTCTATGGGTCTCTGTGGGTGTCTGTGGGTCTGGGTGTCTGTTGGTCTCTG
This sequence comes from Lampetra fluviatilis, assembly GCF_964198595.1. Lineage (NCBI taxonomy): Eukaryota > Metazoa > Chordata > Hyperoartia > Petromyzontiformes > Petromyzontidae > Lampetra > Lampetra fluviatilis. The sequence continues at coordinate 1,841,499 of NC_136347.1, read as the reverse complement.
TGGGTGTCTATGGGTCTGGGTGTCTGTGGGTCTCTATGGGTGTCTATGGGTGTCTATGGGTGTCTATGGGTCTGGGTGTCTGTGGGTCTCTTTGGGTGTCTGTGGGTGTCTATGGGTGTCTATGGGTCTGGGTGTCTATGGGTCTGGGTGTCTCTGGGTCTCTGTGGGTGTCTATGGGTCTGGGTGTCTGTGGGTCTCTGTGGGTGTCTATGGGTCTGGGTGTCTATGGGTCTGGGTCTCTATGGGTGTCTATGGGTCTGGGTGTCTGTGGGTCTCTATGGGTGTCTATGGGTCTGGGTGTCTGTGGGTCTCTGTGGGTGTCTATGGGTCTGGGTGTCTATGGGTCTCTATGGGTGTCTGTGGGTGTCTATGGTTGTCTATGGGTCTGGGTGTCTATGGGTCTCTATGGGTGTCTATGGGTCTGGGTGTCTGTGGGTCTCTATGGGTGTCTGTGGGTGTCTATGGTTGTCTATGAGTCTGGGTGTCTGTGGGTCTCTATGGGTGTCTGTGGGTCTCTATGGGTGTCTATGGGTCTGGGTGTCTATGGGTGTCTATGGGTGTCTATGGGTCTGGGTGTCTGTGGGTCTCTATGGGTGTCTGTGGGTCTGGGTGTCTGTGGGTCTCTATGGGTGTCTGTGGGTGTCTATGGGTGTCTATGGGTCTGGGTCTCTATGGGTGTCTATGGGTCTCTATGGGTGTCTATGATTCTGGGTGTCTCTGGGTCTCTGTGGGTGTCTATGGGTCTGGGTGTCTATGGGTGTCTATGGGTGTCTATGGGTCTGGGTGTCTATGGGTCTCTATGGGTGTCTATGGGTCTGGGTGTCTATGGGTCTCTATGGGTGTCTATGGGTCTGGGTGTCTGTGGGTCTCTATGGGTGTCTGTGGGTGTCTATGGGTGTCTATGGGTCTGGGTGTCTGTGGGTCTCTATGGGTGTCTGTGGGTCTCTATGGGTGTCTATGGGTGTCTATGGGTGTCTATGGGTCTGGGTCTCTATGGGTGTCTGTGGGTCTCTATGGGTGTCTATGATTCTGGGTGTCTCTGGGTCTCTGTGGGTGTCTATGGGTCTGGGTGTCTATGGGTGTCTATGGGTGTCTATGGGTCTGGGTGTCTATGGGTCTCTATGGGTGTCTATGGGTCTGGGTGTCTATGGGTCTCTATGGGTGTCTATGGGTCTGGGTGTCTGTGGGTCTCTATGGGTGTCTGTGGGTGTCTATGGGTGTCTATGGGTCTGGGTGTCTGTGGGTCTTTATGGGTGTCTGTGGGTCTCTATGGATGTCTATGGGTGTCTATGGGTGTCTATGGGTCTGGGTCTCTATGGGTGTCTGTGGGTCTCTATGGGTGTCTATGATTCTGGGTGTCTCTGGGTCTCTGTGGGTGTCTATGGGTCTGGGTGTCTATGGGTGTCTATGGGTGTCTATGGGTCTGGGTGTCTATGGGTGTCTATGGGTGTCTATGGGTCTGGGTGTCTATGGGTCTCTATGGGTGTCTATGGGTCTGGGTCTCTATGGGTCTCTATGGGTGTCTATGGGTCTGGGTGTCTATGGGTCTCTATGGGTGTCTATGGGTCTGGGTGTCTATGGGTCTCTATGGGTGTCTATGGGTCTGGGTCTCTATGGGTCTCTATGGGTGTCTATGGGTCTGGGTGTCTATGGGTCTCTATGGGTGTCTATGGGTCTGGGTGTCTATGGGTCTCTATGGGTCTCTATGGGTCTGGGTGTCTATGGGTCTCTATGGGTCTCTATGGGTCTCTATGGGTCTGGGTGTCTGTGGGTCTTTATGGGTGTCTGTGGGTCTCTATGGGTGTCTATGGGTGTCTATGGGTGTCTATGGGTCTGGGTCTCTATGGGTGTCTGTGGGTCTCTATGGGTGTCTATGATTCTGGGTGTCTCTGGGTCTCTGTGGGTGTCTATGGGTCTGGGTGTCTATGGGTGTCTATGGGTGTCTATGGGTCTGGGTGTCTATGGGTGTCTATGGGTGTCTATGGGTCTGGGTGTCTATGGGTCTCTATGGGTGTCTATGGGTCTGGGTCTCTATGGGTCTCTATGGGTGTCTATGGGTCTGGGTGTCTATGGGTCTCTATGGGTGTCTATGGGTCTGGGTGTCTATGGGTCTCTATGGGTGTCTATGGGTCTGGGTGTCTATGGGTCTCTATGGGTCTCTATGGGTCTGGGTGTCTATGGGTCTCTATGGGTCTCTATGGGTCTCTATGGGTCTGGGTCTCTATGGGTCTCTATGGGTGTCTGTGGGTCTCTATGGGTGTCTATGGGTCTCTATGGGTCTGGGTGTCTATGGGTCTCTATGGGTCTCTATGGGTCTCTATGGGTCTGGGTCTCTATGGGTCTCTATGGGTGTCTATGGGTCTCTATGGGTGTCTGTGGGTCTCTATGGGTCTCTATGGGTGTCTATGGGTGTCTATGGGTCTGGGTGTCTATGGGTCTCTATGGGTCTCTATGGGTCTGGGTGTCTGTGGGTCTCTGTGATGTATGAACTGTATGTTGAACTTCTTTCGCAATCAACAACAATCAACAACAACATCATCAACAACATAAACATCATCAACATCATCAACAACATCAACAACATCAACAACAATCAACAACATCATCAACAACATAAACATCATCAACATCATCAACATCATCAACATCATCAACAACATCAACAACAATCAACAACATCAACATAAACATCAATGAACAACAACTACATCAACATCAACAACATCAACAACAACATCAACAACATCAACAACAACATCAACAACATCAACAACAATCAACATCAACAACAACATCAACAACATCATCAACAACATCAACAACAACATCAACAACATCAACAACATCAACAACAATCAACATCAACATAAACATCAACAACATCATCAACAACAATCAACAACAACATCAACATCAACAACATCAACAACAACATCAACAACATCAACAACAACATCAACAACATCAACAACATCAACAACAATCAACATCAACAACAACAATCAACACCATCAACATAAACATCAACAACAACATCAACAACAATCAACAACAATCAACAACAACATCATCAACAACATCAACAACATCAACATAAACATCAATAACATCAACAACAATCAACAACATCAACAACATCAACAACAAATAAACATAAACAACATCAACAACAACATCAACAACATCAACAACAACACCAACAACAATCAACAACATCAACATCAACAACATCAACATCAGCAACATCAACAACATTAACAACAACATCAAGACTAACATCAATAACATCAACAACAACATCAACAACATCAACAACATCAACAACAACAACATCATCAACAACAACATCAACAACAACATCAACAACAACATCAACAACATTAACAACAACATCAACAACAACAACAACATCAACAACAACATAAACAACAACATCAACATCATCAACAACAACATCGACAACAACATCAAGCCGTCAGCACTTGCCCCAACGGCCCGGTGAGGCTACCAGGAGGATCTTTGTCTTTGTGTCTCCACGTCATCATCCCGAAGCTCCCTATAAAGTCACTCCACTCCCCTCCCCTCCATCCTCCTCCATCCCATCCTCCTCATCCACCACTCAGGCAATAGCTCCCTCTCTCTCTAAACCCATCACCACCATCACCACCATCACCATCATCACCATCATCATCATCTCCACGTGTCAAACGCTTCGCAGATTTGTTGTTGAAGGTGGTTGTGGTTGGTGGTGGTGGTTGTGGTGGTTGTGGTGGTTGGTTGGTCACCACCACCACTCAGGCAATAGCTGTCTCTCTCTCTAAACCCATCACCACCATCATCACCATCGTCATCTCCACGTGTGGTTGTGGTTGGTGGTTGTGGTTGGTGGTGGTGGTTGTGGTTGTGGTGGTTGGTCACCACAACTTAGGCACTCTCTCTCTCTCTCTCGACCCATCACCACCATCACCATCATCACCATCACCACCATCACCATCATCACCATCATCACCACCATCATCTCCACGTGTCAAACGCCTCGCTGATTTGTTATTGAAGTGGTTGTGGTGGTTGGTTGTGGTGGTTGTGGTGGTTGTGGTGGTTGGTTGGTCACCACCACCACTCAGGCAATAGCTGTCTCTCTCTATCAACCCATCATCATCACCACCATCACCATCATCATCTCCACGTGTCAAACGCCTCGCAGATTTGTTATTGAAGGTGGTTGTGGTTGTGGTGGTTGTGGTGGTTGTGGTTGTGGTGGTTGGTCACCACAACTTAGGCACTCTCTCTCTCTATCGACCCATCACCACCATCACCATCATCACCACCATCATCTCCACGTGTCAAACGCCTCGCTGATTTGTTATTGAAGGTGGTTGTGGTTGGTTGTGGTGGTTGTGGTGGTTGTGGTGGTTGTGCTAATCGTAATCAACCAGGTAAGGTGATGACTGTTACGTTATCCGACTCTCTGTTGTACTACATTACATTTATAAGTTCACTAGATTTGTGTTTCTATTTCATTTATACCTGATGATGATGGTTGCTTGTGTTGCAATCGTAACGTCGTATGTTAGTATTTAATTTATTACTTTCTCTTTATACGCCACTTTACCGAAAGAACCAAAGAGTGGTTGTGGTGGTTGTGGTGGTTGTGGTGGTTGTGGTTGGTTGATCACCACAACTTAGGCACTCTCTCTCTCTCTCTCGACCCATCACCACCATCACCACCATCATTACCATCACCACCATCACCACCATCACCACCATCATCACCATCACCACCATCATCACCATCACCACCATCACCACCATCACCACCATCACCACCATCACCACCATCACCACCATCACCACCATCATCACCATCACCACCATCACCACCATCACCACCATCATCTCCACGTGTCAAACGCTTCGCCGATTTGTTGTTGAAAGTGGTTGTGGTTGTTGGTGGTGGTTGTGGTGGGTGGTTGGTCACCACCACTCAGACACTCGCTCTCTCTCTCTCTACCCATCATCACCCACCGTATCAAACGAGACCACCACCACAACTACCACCACCACCACAACTACCACCACAACAACCACCACACCTACAACTACCACCAACACAACTACAACCACCACCACAACTACAACCACAACAACCACCACCACCACACCTACAACTACCACCACCACAACTACAACCACCACCACAACTACAACCACGACCACCACCACGGTGAGCGCCGGGACCCTACAGAAGTGGCTGCCTCACGACAGACGACGATGTCGACGTGGAATGGAGGTGAAGGAAATCATGGAACACGTGTCCAGGTGTCTCAGTGTCTCAGTGTCCCAGTGTCCCAGTGTCTCAGTGTCCCAGTGTCCTAGTGTCTCAGTGTCCCAGTGTCTCAGTGTCTCAGTGTCTCAGCGTCCCAGTGTCCCAGTGTCCCAGTGTCTCAGTGTCCCAGTGTCCCAGTGTCCCAGTGTCTCAGTGTTTCAGTGTCTCAGTGTCTCAGCGTCCCAGTATCCCAGTGTCCCAGTGTCTCAGTGTCTCAGTGTCCCAGTGTCTCAGTGTCTCAGTGTCTCAGTGTCCCAGTGTCTCAGTGTCTCAGTGTCTCAGTGTCCCAGTGTCCCAGTGTCTCAATGTCTCAGTGTCCCAGTGTCCCAGTGTCTCAATGTCTCAGTGTCTCAGTGTCTCAGTGTCTCAGTGTCTCAATGTCTCAGTGTCTCAATGTCTCAATGTCTCAGTGTTTCAGTGTCTCAGTGTCTCAGTGTCTCAGTGTCTCAGTGTCTCAATGTCTCAGTGTCTCAGTGTCTCAGTGTCTCAGTGTCTCAATGTCTCAGTGTCTCAGTGTCTCAGTGTCTCAGTGTCTCAGTGTCCCAGTGTCCAGGTGTCTCAGTGTCTCAGTGTCTCAGTGTCCCAGTGTCCCAGTGTCCAGGTGTCTCAGTGTCCCAGTGTCTCAGTGTCTCAGTGTCCCAGTGTCTCAGTGTCTCAGTGTCTCAGTGTGCCAGTGTCTCAGTGTCTCAGTGTCTCAGTGTCTCAATGTCTCAATGTATCAGTGTCTCAGTGTCTCAGTGTCCCAGTGTCTCAGTGTCTCAGTGTCTCAGTGTCTCAGTGTCCCAGTGTCCCAGTGTCTCAGTGTCTCAGTGTCTCAGTGTCCCAGTGTCTCAATGTCTCAGTGTCTCAGTGTCTCAGTGTCTCAATGTCTCAGTGTCTCAGTGTCTCAGTGTCTCAGTGTCTCAGTGTCTCAATGTCCCAGTGTCTCAATGTCTCAGTGTCTCAGTGTCTCAGTGTCTCAATGTCTCAGTGTCTCAATGTCTCAATGTCTCAGTGTCTCAGTGTCTCAGTGTCTCAGTGTCTCAGTGTCTCAGTGTCTCAGTGTCTCAATGTCTCAGTGTCTCAGTGTCTCAGTGTCTCAGTGTCTCAGTGTCTCAGTGTCTCAGTGTCTCGGTGTCCCGGTGTCCAGGTGTCTCAGTGTCTCAGTGTCTCAGTGTCCCAGTGTCCCGGTGTCCAGGTGTCTCAGTGTCCCAGTGTCTCAGTGTCTCAGTGTCCCAGTGTCTCAGTGTCTCAGTGTCCCAGTGTCCCAGTGTCCCAGTGTCTCAGTGTCTCAGTGTCTCAATGTCTCAATGTATCAGTGTCTCAGTGTCTCAGTGTCTCAGTGTCTCAGTGTCCCAGTGTCTCAGTGTCTCAGTGTCCCAGTGTCTCAGTGTCTCAGTGTCCCAGTGTCCCAGTGTCTCAGTGTCTCAGTGTCTCAATGTCTCAGTGTCTCAGTGTCTCAGTGTCTCAGTGTCTCAATGTCTCAGTGTCTCAGTGTCCCGGTGTCCCGGTGTCTCAGTGTCTCAGTGTCTCAGTGTCTCAGTGTATCAGTGTCTCAGTGTCCCAGTGTCCCAGTGTCTCAGTGTCTCAGTGTCTCAGTGTCTCAGTGTCTCAGTGTCCCAGTGTCCCAGTGTCCCAGTGTCTCAGTGTCCCAGTGTCTCAGTGTCTCAGTGTCTCAGCGTCCCAGTGTCCCAGTGTCTCAGTGTCCCAGTGTCCCAGTGTCTCAGTGTCCCAGTGTCTCAGTGTCTCAGTGTCTCAGCGTCCCAGCGTCCCAGTGTCCCAGTGTCCCAGTGTCTCAGTGTCCCAGTGTCCCAGTGTCTCAGTGTCTCAGTGTCTCAGTGTCTCAGCGTCCCAGTGTCCCAGTGTCTCAGTGTCTCAGTGTCTCAGTGTCCCAGTGTCTCAGTGTCCCAGTGTCTCAGTGTCCCAGTGTCTCAGTGTCTCAGTGTCTCAGTGTCCCAGTGTCTCAGTGTCTCAGTGTCTCAGTGTCTCAGTGTCTTAGTGTCTCAGTGTTTCAGTGTCTCAGTGTCTCAGTGTCTCAGTGTTTCAGTGTCTCAATGTCTCAGTGTCTCAGTGTCCCAGTGTCTCAGTGTCCCAGTGTCCCAGTGTCCAGGTGTCTCAGTGTCTCAGTGTCTCAATGTCCCATTGTCTCAGTGTCCCAGTGTCCCAGTGTCTCAGTGACCCAGTGTCTCAGTGTCTCAGTGTCCCAGTGTCCCAGTGTCCCAGTGTCTCAGTGTCCCAGTGTCTCAGTGTCTCAGTGTCCCAGTGTCTCAGTGTCTCAGTGTCTCAGCGTCCCAGTGTCCCAGTGTCCCAGTGTCCCAGTGTCTCAGTGTCCCAGTGTCTCAGTGTCTCAGTGTCTCAGTGTCTCAGTGTCCCAGTGTCCCAGTGTCTCAGTGTCCCAGTGTCTCAGTGTCTCAGTGTCTCAGTGTCTCAGTGTCCCAGTGTCCCAGTGTCTCAGTGTCTCAGTGTCTCAGTGTCTCAGTGTCTCAGTGTTTCAGTGTCTCAATGTCTCAGTGTCTCAGTGTCCCAGTGTCTCAGTGTCCCAGTGTCCCAGTGTCCAGGTGTCTCAGTGTCTCAGTGTCTCAATGTCCCATTGTCTCAGTGTCCCAGTGTCCCAGTGTCCCAGTGTCTCAGTGTCTCAGTGTCTCAGCGTCCCAGTGTCCCAGTGTCTCAGTGTCCCAGTGTCCCAGTGTCTCAGTGTCCCAGTGTCTCAGTGTCTCAGTGTCTCAGCGTCCCAGTGTCCCAGTGTCCCAGTGTCCCAGTGTCTCAGTGTCCCAGTGTCCCAGTGTCTCAGTGTCTCAGTGTCTCAATGTCTCAGTGTCTCAGTGTCCCAGTGTCTCAGTGTCCCAGTGTCCCGGTGTCCAGGTGTCTCAGTGTCTCAGTGTCTCAATGTCCCAGTGTCTCAGTGTCCCAGTGTCCCAGTGTCTCAGTGTCCCAGTGTCTCAGTGTCTCAGTGTCTCAGCGTCTCAGTGTCCCAGTGTCTCAGTATCCCAGTGTCCCAGTGTCTCAGTGTCTCAGTGTCTCAGTGTCTCAGTGTCCCAGTGTCCCAGTGTCCCAGTGTCTCAGTGTCCCAGTGTCTCAGTGTCTCAGTGTCTCAGCGTCCCAGTGTCCCAGTGTCTCAGTGTCCCAGTGTCCCAGTGTCTCAGTGTCCCAGTGTCTCAGTGTCTCAGTGTCTCAGCGTCCCAGCGTCCCAGTGTCCCAGTGTCCCAGTGTCTCAGTGTCCCAGTGTCCCAGTGTCCCAGTGTCTCAGTGTCTCAGTGTCTCAGTGTCTCAGCGTCCCAGTGTCCCAGTGTCTCAGTGTCTCAGTGTCTCAGTGTCCCAGTGTCTCAGTGTCCCAGTGTCTCAGTGTCCCAGTGTCTCAGTGTCTCAGTGTCTCAGTGTCCCAGTGTCTCAGTGTCTCAGTGTCTCAGTGTCTCAGTGTCTCAGTGTCTTAGTGTCTCAGTGTCTCAGTGTCTCAGTGTCTCAGTGTCTCAGTGTTTCAGTGTCTCAATGTCTCAGTGTCTCAGTGTCCCAGTGTCTCAGTGTCCCAGTGTCCCAGTGTCCAGGTGTCTCAGTGTCTCAGTGTCTCAATGTCCCATTGTCTCAGTGTCCCAGTGTCCCAGTGTCTCAGTGTCCCAGTGTCTCAGTGTCTCAGTGTCCCAGTGTCCCAGTGTCCCAGTGTCTCAGTGTCCCAGTGTCTCAGTGTCTCAGTGTCCCAGTGTCTCAGTGTCTCAGTGTCTCAGCGTCCCAGCGTCCCAGTGTCCCAGTGTCTCAGTGTCCCAGTGTCTCAGTGTCTCAGTGTCTCAGTGTCCCAGTGCCTCAGTGTCTCAGTGTCCCAGTGTCTCAGTGTCTCAGTGTCTCAGTGTCTCAGTGTCTCAGTGTCTCAGTGTTTCAGTGTCTCAATGTCTCAGTGGCTCAGTGTCCCAGTGTCTCAGTGTCCCAGTGTCCCAGTGTCCAGGTGTCTCAGTGTCTCAGTGTCTCAATGTCCCATTGTCTCAGTGTCCCAGTGTCCCAGTGTCCCAGTGTCCCAGTGTCTCAGTGTCTCAGTGTCTCAGCGTCCCAGTGTCCCAGTGTCTCAGTGTCCCAGTGTCCCAGTGTCTCAGTGTCCCAGTGTCTCAGTGTCTCAGTGTCTCAGCGTCCCAGTGTCCCAGTGTCCCAGTGTCCCAGTGTCTCAGTGTCCCAGTGTCCCAGTGTCTCAGTGTCTCAGTGTCTCAATGTCTCAGTGTCTCAGTGTCCCAGTGTCTCAGTGTCCCAGTGTCCCGGTGTCCAGGTGTCTCAGTGTCTCAGTGTCTCAATGTCCCAGTGTCTCAGTGTCCCAGTGTCCCAGTGTCTCAGTGTCCCAGTGTCTCAGTGTCTCAGTGTCTCAGCGTCTCAGTGTCCCAGTGTCTCAGTATCCCAGTGTCCCAGTGTCTCAGTGTCTCAGTGTCTCAGTGTCTCAGTGTCTCAGCGTCCCAGTGTCCCAGTGTCTCAGTGTCTCAGTGTCCCAGTGTCTCAGTGTCTCAGTGTCTCAGTGTCCCAGTGTCTCAGTGTCCCAGTGTCCCAGTGTCTCAGTGTCCCAGTGTCCCAGTGTCTCAGTGTCTCAGTGTCTCAGTGTCCCAGTGTCTCAGTGTCCCAGTGTCTCAGTGTCCCAGTGTCCAGGTGTCTCAGTGTCTCAGTGTCTCAATGTCCCAGTGTCTCAGTGTCCCAGTGTCCCAGTGTCTCAGTGTCCCAGTGTCTCAGTGTCTCAGTGTCTCAGCGTCCCAGCGTCCCAGTGTCTCAGTGTCCCAGTGTCCCAGTGTCTCAGTGTCCCAGTGTCTCAGTGTCTCAGTGTCTCAGCGTCCCAGTGTCCCAGTGTCCCAGTGTCTCAGTGTCTCAGTGTCCCAGTGTCCCAGTGTCTCAGTGTCTCAGTGTCCCAGTGTCTCAGTGTCCCAGTGTCCCAGTGTCTCAGTGTCTCAGTGTCTCAGCGTCCCAGTGTCTCAGTGTCTCAGTGTCTCAGTGTCCCAGTGTTTCAGTGTCTCAGTGTCCCAGTGTCTCAGTGTCTCAGTGTCTCAGTGTCTCAGCGTCCCAGTGTCTCAGTGTCTCAGTGTCTCAGTGTCCCAGTGTCTCAGTGTCTCAGTGTCTCAGTGTCTCAGTGTCTCAGCGTCCCAGCGTCTCAGTGTCTCAGTGTCTCAGTGTCTCAGTGTCCCAGTGTCTCAGTGTTTCAGTGTCTCAGTGTCCCAGTGTCTCAGTGTCCCAGTGTCTCAGTGTCTCAGTGTCTCAGTGTCTCAGTGTCTCAGTGTCCCAATGTCTCAGTGTCTAAGTGTCCCAGTGTCTCAGTGTCTCAGTGTCTCAGCGTCCCAGTGTCTCGGTGTCCCGGTGTCTCAGTGTCTCAGTGTCCCAGTGTCTCAGTGTCTCAGCGTCCCAGTGTCTCAGTGTCTCAGTGTCTCAGTGTCCCAGTGTCTCAGTGTCCCAGTGTCTCAGTGTCTCAGTGTCTCAGTGTCCCAGTGTCTCAGTGTCTCAGTGTCTCAGCGTCCCAGTGTCTCAGTGTCTCAGTGTCTCAGTGTCTCAGTGTCTCAGTGTCTCAGTGTCCCAGTGTCTCAGTGTCTCAGTGTCTCAGCGTCCCAGTGTCTCAGTGTCCCAGTGTCTCAGTGTCCCAGTGTCTCAGTGTCTCAGTGTCTCAGTGTCCCAATGTCTCAGTGTCTCAGTGTCCCAGTGTCTCAGTGTCTCAGTGTCTCAGCGTCCCAGTGTCTCGGTGTCCCGGTGTCTCAGTGTCTCAGTGTCCCAGTGTCCCAGTGTCTCAGTGTCTCAGCGTCCCAGTGTCTCAGTGTCTCAGTGTCCCAGTGTCTCAGTGTCCCAGTGTCCCAGTGTCTCAGTGTCCCAGTGTCTCAGTGTCTCAGTGTCCCAGTGTCTCAGTGTCTCAGTGTCTCAGTGTCCCAGTGTCTCAGTGTCTCAGTGTCTCAGTGTCCCAGTGTCTCAGTGTCTCAGTGTCCCAGTGTCCCAGTGTCTCAGTGTCTCAGTGTCCCAGTGTCTCAGTGTCCCAGTGTCTCAGTGTCTCAGTGTCTCAGCGTCCCAGTGTCTCAGTGTCTCAGTGTCTCAGTGTCCCAGTGTCTCAGTGTCCCAGTGTCTCAGTGTCTCAGTGTCTCAGTGTCTCAGTGTCCCAGTGTCTCAGTGTCTCAGTGTCCCAGTTTCTCAGTGTCTCAGTGTCTCAGTGTCTCAGCGTCCCAGTGTCTCAGTGTCTCAGTGTCTCAGCGTCTCACCGTCTCAGTGTCTCAGTGTCTCAGTGTCCCAGGGTCTCAGTGTCTCAGTGTCTCAGTGTCTCAGTGTCTCAGTATCTCAGTGTCCCAGTGTCCCAGTGTCTCAGTGTCTCAGTGTCTCAGTGTCTCAGTATCTCAGTGTCTCAGTGTCTCAGTGTCTCAGTGTCTCAATGTCTCAGTGTCTCAGTGTCTCAGTGTCTCAGTGTTTCAGTGTCTCAGTGTCTCAGTATCTCAGTGTCCCAGTGTCTCAGTGTCTCAGTGTCTCAGTGTCTCAGTATCTCAGTGTCTCAGTGTCTCAGTGTCTCAGTGTCTCAGCGTCTCAGCGTCTCAGTTTCTCAGTGTCCCAGTGTCTCAGTGTCTCAGTGTCTCAGTGTCCCAGTGTCCCAGTGTCTCAGTGTCCCAGTGTCTCAGTGTCTCAGTGTCTCAGTGTCCCAGTGTCTCAATGTCTCAGTGTCTCAGTGTCTCAGTGTCTCAGTGTCTCAGTGTCCCAGTGTCTCAATGTTTCAGTGTCTCAGTGTCTCAGTGTCTCAATGTCTCAGTGTCCCAGTGTCTCAGTGTCTCAGTGTCTCAGTGTCTCAGTGTCCCAGTGTCTCAGTGTCTCAGTGTCTCAGTGTCTCAGTGTCCCAGTGTCCCAGTGTCTCAGTGTCCCAGTGTCTCAGTGTCTCAGTGTCTCAGTGTCCCAGTGTCTCAATGTCTCAGTGTCTCAGTGTCTCAGTGTCTCAGTGTCCCAGTGTCTCAATGTTTCAGTGTCTCAGTGTCTCAGTGTCTCAATGTCTCAGTGTCCCAGTGTCTCAGTGTCTCAGTGTCTCAGTGTCTCAGTGTCTCAATGTCTCAGTGTCTCAGTGTCTCAGCGTCTCAGTGTCTCAGTGTCTCAGTGTCTCAGTGTCTCAGTGTCCCAGTGTCTCAGTGTCTTAATGTCTCAGTGTCTCAGTGTCTCAGTGTCTCAGTGTCTCAGTGTCCCAGTGTCTCAGTGTCTCAGCGTCTCAGTGTCTCAGTGTCTCAGTGTCTCAGTGTCCCAGTGTCTCAGTGTCCCAGTGTCCCAGTGTCTCAGTGTCTCAGTGTCCCAGTGTCTCAGTGTCCCAGTGTCTCAGTGTCTCAGTGTCTCAGTGTCTCAGTGTCCCAGTGTCTCAGTGTCTTAATGTCTCAGTGTCTCAGTGTCTCAGTGTCTCAGTGTCTCAGTGTCTCAGTGTCCCAGTGTCTCAGTGTCTCAGCGTCTCAGTGTCTCAGTGTCTCAGTGTCCCAGTGTCTCAGTGTCCCAGTGTCCCAGTGTCTCAGTGTCTCAGTGTCCCAGTGTCTCAGTGTCCCAGTGTCTCAGTGTCTCAGTGTCTCAGTGTCTCAGTGTCCCAGTGTCTCAGTGTCCCAGTGTTCCAGTGTCTCAGTGTCCCAGTGTCCCAGTGTCCCATTGTCCCAGTGTCTCAGTGTCTCAGTGTCTCAGTGTCCCAGTGTCTCAGTGTCTCAGTGTCTCAGTATCCCAGTGTCTCAGTGTCCCAGTGTCTCAGTGTCCCAGTGTCCCAGTGTCCCATTGTCCCAGTGTCTCAGTGTCTCAGTGTCTCAGTGTCTCAGTGTCTCAGTGTCCCAGTGTCTCAGTGTCTCAGTATCCCAGTGTCTCAGTGTCCCAGTGTCTCAGTGTCCCATTGTCTCAGTGTCTCAGTGTCTCAGTGTCTCAGTGTCCCAGTGTCCCAGTGTCTCAGTGTCTCAGTGTCTCAGTGTCTCAGTGTCTCAGTATCTCAGTGTCCCAGTGTCTCAGTGTCTCAGTGTCTCAGTATCTCAGTGTCTCAGTGTCTCAGTGTCTCAGTGTCTCAGTGTCTCAGTATCTCAGTGTCCCAGTGTCTCAGTGTCTCAGTGTCTCAGTGTCTCAGTATCTCAGTGTCTCAGTGTCTCAGTGTCTCAGCGTCTCAGTGTCTCAGTTTCTCAGTATCTCAGTGTCTCAGTGTCCCAGTGTCTCAGTGTCTCAGTGTCTCAGTTTCTCAGTGTCTCAGTGTCTCAGTGTCTCAGTGTCTCAGTATCTCAGTGTCTCAGTGTCTCAGTGTCTCAGTGTCTCAGTATCTCAGTGTCTCAGTGTCCCAGTGTCTCAGTGTCTCAGTGTCTCAGCGTCTCAGCGTCTCAGTGTCTCAGTGTCGCAGTGTCTCAGCGTCTCAGTGTCTCAGTGTCTCAGTGTCTCAGTGTCTCAGTGTCTCAGTGTCCCAGTGTCTCAGCGTCTCAGTGTCTCAGTGTCTCAGTGTCTCAGTGTCTCAGCGTCTCAGTGTCTCAGTGTCCCAGTGTCTCAGTGTCTCAGTGTCTCAGTGTCTCAGCGTCCCAGCGTCTCAGTGTCTCAGTGTCTCAGTGTCCCAGTGTCTCAGTGTTTCAGAGTCTCAGTGTCCCAGTGTCTCAGTGTCTCAGTGTCCCAGTGTCTCAGTGTCTCAGTGTCTCAGTGTCTCAGTGTCTCAGTGTCTCAGTGTCCCAATGTCTCAGTATCTCAGTGTCCCAGTGTCTCAGTGTCTCAGTGTCTCAGCGTCCCAGTGTCTCAGTGTCCCGGTGTCTCAGTGTCTCAGTGTCCCAGTGTCTCAGTGTCTCAGCGTCCCAGTGTCTCAGTGTCTCAGTGTCCCAGTGTCTCAGTGTCCCAGTGTCTCAGTGTCTCAGTGTCTCAGTGTCCCAGTGTCTCAGTGTCTCAGTGTCTCAGCGTCCCAGTGTCTCAGTGTCTCAGTGTCTCAGTGTCCCAGTGTCTCAGTGTCTCAGTGTCTCAGTGTCCCAGTGTCTCAGTGTCCCAGTGTCTCAGTGTCTCAGTGTCTCAGTGTCCCAATGTCTCAGTGTCTCAGTGTCCCAGTGTCTCAGTGTCTCAGTGTCTCAGCGTCCCAGTGTCTCGGTGTCCCAGTGTCTCAGTGTCTCAGTGTCCCAGTGTCCCAGTGTCTCAGTGTCTCAGCGTCCCAGTGTCTCAGTGTCTCAGTGTCTCAGTGTCCCAGTGTCTCAGTGTCCCAGTGTCTCAGTGTCTCAGTGTCCCAGTGTCTCAGTGTCTCAGTGTCCCAGTGTCTCAGTGTCTCAGTGTCTCAGTGTCTCAGTGTCCGAGTGTCTCAGTGTCTCAGTGTCTCAGTGTCTCAGTGTCCCAGTGTTTCAGTGTCTCAGTGTCTCAGTGTCCCAGTGTCCCAGTGTCTCAGTGTCTCAGTGTCTCAGTGTCCCAGTGTCTCAGTGTCCCAGTGTCTCAGTGTCTCAGTGTCTCAGCGTCCCAGCGTCTCAGCGTCTCAGTGTCTCAGTGTCTCAGTGTCCCAGTGTCTCAGTGTCTCAGTGTCTCAGTGTCCCAGTGTCTCAGTGTCTCAGTGTCCCAGTTTCTCAGTGTCTCAGTGTCTCAGTGTCTCAGCGTCCCAGTGTCTCAGTGTCTCAGTGTCTCAGCGTCTCAGCGTCTCAGTGTCTCAGTGTCCCAGGGTCTCAGTGTCTCAGTGTCTCAGTGTCTCAGTATCTCAGTGTCCCAGTGTCCCAGTGTCTCAGTGTCTCAGTGTCTCAGTGTCTCAGTGTCTCAGTGTCTCAGTGTCTCAATGTCTCAGTGTCTCAGTGTCTCAGTGTTTCAGTGTCTCAGTGTCTCAGTATCTCAGTGTCCCAGTGTCTCAGTGTCTCAGTGTCTCAGTGTCTCAGTATCTCAGTGTCTCAGTGTCTCAGTGTCTCAGTGTCTCAGCGTCTCAGCGTCTCAGTTTCTCAGTGTCTCAGTGTCCCAGTGTCTCAGTGTCTCAGTGTCTCAGTGTCCCAGTGTCCCAGTGTCTCAGTGTCCCAGTGTCTCAGTGTCTCAGTGTCTCAGTGTCCCAGTGTCTCAATGTCTCAGTGTCTCAGTGTCTCAGTGTCTCAGTGTCTCAGTGTCCCAGTGTCTCAATGTTTCAGTGTCTCAGTGTCTCAGTGTCTCAATGTCTCAGTGTCCCAGTGTCTCAGTGTCTCAGTGTCTCAGTGTCTCAGTGTCTCAGTGTCTCAATGTCTCAATGTCTCAGCGTCTCAGCGTCTCAGTGTCTCAGTGTCTCAGTGTCTCAGTGTCTCAGTGTCCCAGTGTCTCAGTGTCTCAATGTCTCAGTGTCTCAGTGTCTCAGTGTCTCAGTGTCTCAGTGTCCCAGTGTCTCAGTGTCTCAGCGTCTCAGTGTCTCAGTGTCTCAGTGTCTCAGTGTCCCAGTGTCTCAGTGTCCCAGTGTCCCAGTGTCTCAGTGTCTCAGTGTCCCAGTGTCTCAGTGTCCCAGTGTCTCAGTGTCTCAGTGTCTCAGTGTCTCAGTGTCCCAGTGTCTCAGTGTCCCAGTGTTCCAGTGTCTCAGTGTCCCAGTGTCCCAGTGTCCCATTGTCCCAGTGTCTCAGTGTCTCAGTGTCTCAGTGTCCCAGTGTCTCAGTGTCTCAGTGTCTCAGTATCCCAGTGTCTCAGTGTCCCAGTGTCTCAGTGTCCCAGTGTCCCAGTGTCCCATTGTCCCAGTGTCTCAGTGTCTCAGTGTCTCAGTGTCTCAGTATCCCAGTGTCTCAGTGTCTCAGTATCCCAGTGTCTCAGTGTCCCAGTGTCTCAGTGTCCCATTGTCTCAGTGTCTCAGTGTCTCAGTGTCTCAGTGTCTCAGTGTCCCAGTGTCCCAGTGTCTCAGTGTCTCAGTGTCTCAGTGTCTCAGTATCTCAGTGTCCCAGTGTCACAGTGTCTCAGTGTCTCAGTATCTCAGTGTCCCAGTGTCTCAGTGTCTCAGTGTCTCAGTGTCTCAGTATCTCAGTGTCCCAGTGTCTCAGTGTCTCAGTGTCTCAGTGTCTCAGTATCTCAGTGTCTCAGTGTCTCAGTGTCTCAGCGTCTCAGCGTCTCAGTTTCTCAGTGTCTCAGTGTCTCAGTGTCTCAGCGTCTCAGCGTCTCAGTGTCTCAGTGTCTCAGTGTCTCAGCGTCTCAGTGTCTCAGTGTCTCAGTGTCTCAGTGTCTCAGTGTCTCAGTGTCCCAGTGTCTCAGCGTCTCAGTGTCTCAGTGTCTCAGTGTCTCAGTGTCTCAGCGTCTCAGTGTCCCAGTGTCTCAGCGTCTCAGCGTCTCAGTGTCTCAGTGTCTCAGTGTCCCAGTGTCTCAGTGTCTCAGTGTCTCAGCGTCTCAGTGTCTCAGTGTCTCAGTGTCTCAGTGTCCCAGTGTCTCAGCGTCTCAGTGTCTCAGTGTCTCAGTGTCCCAGTGTCCCAGTGTCCCAGTGTCTCAGCGTCTCAATGGCTCAGCGTCTCAGTGTCTCAGTGTCCCAGTGTCTCAGCGTCTCAGTGTCTCAGTGTCCCAGTGTCTCAGCGTCTCAGTGTCTCAGTGTCTCAGTGTCTCAGCGTCTCAGTGTCTCAATGTCTCAGCGTCTCAGCGTCTCAGTGTCTCAGCGTCTCAGTGTCTCAGTGTCTCAGCGTCTCAGTGTCTCAATGTCTCAGTGTCTCAGTGTCTCAGTATCTCAGTGTCTCAGTGTCTCAGTGTCTCAGTGTCTCAGTGTCTCAGCGTCTCAGCGTCTCAGTGTCTCAGTGTCTCAGCGTCTCAGCGTCTCAATGTCTCAGCGTCTCAGTGTCTCAGTGTCTCAGTGTCTCAGTGTCCCAGTGTCTCAGTGTCTCAGTGTCTCAGTGTCTCAGTGTCTCAGCGTCTCAGTGTCCCAGTGTCTCAGTGTCCCAGTGTCTCAGTGTCCCAGTGTCCCAGTGTCCCAGTGTCTCAGTGTCTCAGCGTCTCAGCGTCTCAGCGTCTCAGCGTCCCAGTGTCTCAGTGTCTCAGTGTCTCAGTGTCTCAGTGTCCCAGTGTCTCAGTGTCTCAGTGTCCCAGTGTCTCAGTGTCTCAGTGTCTCAGTGTCCCAGTGTCTCAGTGTCTCAATGTCTCAGCGTCTCAATGTCTCAGTGTCTCAGTGTCTCAGTGTCCCAGTGTCTCAGTGTCTCAGTGTCTCAGTGTCTCAGTGTCCCAGTGTCCCAGTGTCCCAGTGTCTCAGTGTCTCAGTGTCTCAGTGTCTCAATGTCTCAGCGTCTCAATGTCTCAGTGTCTCAGTGTCTCAGTGTCCCAGTGTCTCAGTGTCTCAGCGTCTCAGTGTCTCAGTGTCTCAGTGTCTCAGTGTCTCAGCGTCTTAGTGTCCCAGTGTCTCAGTGTCTCAGTGTCTCAGTGTCCCAGTGTCTCAGTGTCTCAGTGTCTCAGTGTCTCAGTGTCTCAGCGTCTCAGTGTCTCAGTGTCTCAGCGTCTCAGCGTCCCAGTGTCTCAGTGTCTCAGTGTCTCAGCGTCTCAGTGTCTCAGTGTCTCAGTGTCTCAGCGTCTCAGTGTCTCAGTGTCTCAGTGTCTCAGTGTCTCAGTGTCTCAGCGTCTCAGCGTCTCAGTGTCTCAGTGTCTCAGTGTCTCAGCGTCTCAGCGTCTCAATGTCTCAGCGTCTCAATGTCTCAGTGTCTTAGTGTCTCAGTGTCCCAGTGTCTCAGTGTCTCAGCGTCTCAGCGTCTCAGTGTCTTAGTGTCCCAGTGTCCCAGTGTCACAGTGTCTCAGTGTCTCAGTGTCCCAGTGTCTCAGTGTCTTAGTGTCTCAGTGTCCCAGTGTCTCAGTGTCTCAGCGTCTCAGCGTCTCAGCGTCTCAGTGTCCCAGTGTCTCAGTGTCTCAATGTCTCAGTGTCCCAGTGTCTCAGTGTCCCAGTGTCTCAGTGTCTCAATGTCTCAGCGTCTCAATGTCTCAGTGTCTCAGTGTCTCAGTGTCCCAGTGTCTCAGTGTCTCAGCGTCTCAGCGTCTCAGTGTCTCAGTGTCTCAGTGTCTCAGCGTCTCAGTGTCCCAGTGTCTCAGTGTCCCAGTGTCTCAGTGTCTCAGTGTCTCAGTGTCCCAGTGTCTCAGTGTCTCAGCGTCTCAGTGTCCCAGTGTCCCAGTGTCTCAGTGTCTCAGTGTCTCAGCGTCTCAGCGTCTCAATGTCTCAGTGTCTCAGTGTCTCAGTGTCTCAGTGTCTCAGCGTCTCAGCGTCTCAGCGTCTCAGTGTCTCAGTGTCTCAGCGTCTCAGCGTCTCAGCGTCTCAGCGTCTCAGCGTCTTAGCGTCTCAGTGTCTCAGTGTCTCAGTGTCTCAGTGTCCCAGTGTCCCAGTGTCTCAGTGTCTCAGTGTCTCAGTGTCTCAATGTCTCAGTGTCTCAGTGTCTCAGTGTCCCAGTGTCTCAGTGTCTCAGCGTCTCAGCGTCTCAGCGTCTCAGTGTCCCAGTGTCCCAGTGTCTCAATGTCTCAGTGTCCCAGTGTCTCAGTGTCTCAGTGTCTCAGTGTCTCAGCGTCTCAGCGTCTCAGCGTCTCAGTGTCTCAGTGTCCCAGTGTCTCAGTGTCTCAGTGTCTCAGTGTCTCAGCGTCTCAGTGTCCCAGTGTCTCAGTGTCTCAGCGTCTCAGTGTCCCAGTGTCTCAGTGTCTCAGCGTCTCAGTGTCCCAGTGTCCCAGTGTCCCAGTGTCCCAGTGTCTCAGTGTCTCAGTATTTCAGTGTCTCAGTGTCTCAGTGTCCCAGTGTCTCAGTGTCTCAGTGTCTCAGTGTCCCAGTGTCTCAGTGTCTCAGTGTCTCAGTGTCTCAGCGTCCCAGTGTCTCAGTGTCTCAGTGTCTCAGTGTCCCAGTGTCTCAGTGTCTCAGTGTCTCAGTGTCTCAGCGTCCCAGTGTCTCAGTGTCTCAGTGTCCCAGTGTCTCAGTGTCTCAGTGTCTCAGTGTCTCAGTGTCCCAGTGTCTCAGTGTCTCAGTGTCTCAGTGTCTCAGTGTCCCAGTGTCCCAGTGTCTCAGTGTCCCAGTGTCTCAGTGTCTCAGTGTCCCAGTGTCCCAGTGTCCCAGTGTCTCAGTGTCCCAGTGTCCCAGTGTCCCAGTGTCCCAGTGTCTCAGTATCCCAGTGTATCAGTGTCCCAGTGTCTCAGTGTCTCAGTATCCCAGTGTCTCAGTGTCCCAGTGTCTCAGTGTCTCAGTGTCTCAGTGTCTCAGTGTCTCAGTGTCCCAGTGTCTCAGTGTCTCAGTGTCTCAGTTTCCCGGTGTCCCAGTGTCTCAGTGTCTCAGTGTCTCAGTGTCTCAGCGTCCCAGTGTCTCAGTGTCTCAGTGTCTCAGTGTCCCAGTGTCTCAGTGTCTCAGTGTATCAGTGTCTCAGCGTCTCAGTGTCTCAGTGTCTCAGTGTCTCAGTGTCCCAGTGTCTCAGTGTCTCAGTGTCCCAGTGTCTCAGTGTCTCAGTGTCCCAGTGTCTCAGTGTCTCAGTGTCCCAGTGTCTCAGTGTCTCAGTGTTTCAGTGTCTCAGTGTCTCAGTGTCTCAGTGTCCCAGTGTCTCAGTGTCTCAGTGTCTCAGTTTCCCAGTGTCCCAGTGTCTCAGTGTCTCAGTGTCTCAGTGTCCCAGTGTCTCAGTGTCTCAGTGTCTCAGTGTCTCAGTTTCCCAGTGTCTCAGTGTCTCAGTGTCTCAGTGTCTCAGTTTCCCAGTGTCTCAGTGTCTCAGTGTCTCAGTGTCTCAGTGTCCCAGTGTCTCAGTGTCTCAGTGTATCAGTGTCTCAGTGTCTCAATGTCTCAGTGTCTCAGTGTCTCAGTGTCCCAGTGTCTCAGTGTCTCAGCGTCTCAGCGTCTCAGTGTCCCAGTGTCCCAGTGTCTCAATGTCTCAGTGTCCCAGTGTCTCAGTGTCTCAGTGTCTCAGTGTCTCAGTGTCTCAGCGTCTCAGCGTCTCAGCGTCTCAGTGTCTCAGTGTCCCAGTGTCTCAGTGTCTCAGTGTCTCAGTGTCTCAGTGTCTCAGCGTCTCAGTGTCCCAGTGTCTCAGTGTCTCAGCGTCTCAGTGTCCCAGTGTCTCAGTGTCTCAGCGTCTCAGCGTCCCAGTGTCCCAGTGTCCCAGTGTCTCAGTGTCTCAGTGTCTCAGTATCTCAGTGTCTCAGTGTCTCAGTGTCCCAGTGTCTCAGTGTCTCAGTGTCTCAGTGTCCCAGTGTCTCAGTGTCTCAGTGTCTCAGTGTCTCAGCGTCCCAGTGTCTCAGTGTCTCAGTGTCCCAGTGTCTCAGTGTCTCAGTGTCTCAGTGTCTCAGCGTCCCAGTGTCTCAGTGTCCCAGTGTCTCAGTGTCTCAGTGTCTCAGTGTCCCAGTGTCTCAGTGTCTCAGTGTCTCAGTGTCCCAGTGTCCCAGTGTCTCAGTGTCCCAGTGTCTCAGTGTCTCAGTGTCCCAGTGTCCCAGTGTCCCAGTGTCTCAGTGTCCCAGTGTCCCAGTGTCCCAGTGTCTCAGTGTCTCAGTATCCCAGTGTATCAGTGTCCCAGTGTCTCAGTGTCTCAGTATCCCAGTGTCTCAGTGTCCCAGTATCTCAGTGTCCCAGTGTCTCAGTGTCTCAGTGTCTCAGTGTCTCAGTGTCCCAGTGTCTCAGTGTCTCAGTGTCTCAGTTTCCCGGTGTCCCAGTGTCTCAGTGTCTCAGTGTCTCAGCGTCCCAGTGTCTCAGTGTCTCAGTGTCTCAGTGTCCCAGTGTCTCAGTGTCTCAGTGTATCAGTGTCTCAGCGTCTCAGTGTCTCAGTGTCTCAGTGTCCCAGTGTCTCAGTGTCTCAGTGTCCCAGTGTCTCAGTGTCTCAGTGTCCCAGTGTCTCAGTGTCTCAGTGTCCCAGTGTCTCAGTGTCTCAGTGTTTCAGTGTCTCAGTGTCTCAGTGTCTCAGTGTCTCAGTGTCCCAGTGTCTCAGTGTCTCAGTGTCTCAGTGTCTCAGTTTCCCAGTGTCTCAGTGTCTCAGTGTCTCAGTGTCTCAGTGTCCCAGTGTCTCAGTGTCTCAGTGTCTCAGTGTCTCAGTTTCCCAGTGTCTCAGTGTCTCAGTGTCTCAGTGTCTCAGTTTCCCAGTGTCTCAGTGTCTCAGTGTCTCAGTGTCCCAGTGTCTCAGTGTCTCAGTGTCTCAGTGTCTCAGTGTCCCAGTGTCTCAGTGTCTCAGTGTCCCAGTGTCTCAGTGTCTCAGTGTCTCAGTGTCCCAGTGTCTCAGTGTCTCAGTGTCTCAGTTTCCCAGTGTCTCAGTGTCTCAGTGTCTCAGTGTCCCAGTGTCTCAGTGTCTCAGTGTCTCAGTTTCCCAGTGTCTCAGTGTCTCAGTGTCTCAGTGTCCCAGTGTCTCAGCGTCTCAGTGTTTCAGTGTCCCAGTGTCTCAGTGTCCCAGTGTCTCAGTGTCTCAATGTCTCAGTGTCTCCGTGTCTCCACCAGACGCTGACTTCCCAATGTCCCTCATCGACGTCGCGTCCCTCCACCCGTCCGTCCCGTGCCCTCCCTCCTCTTCGCCTCTCGACTTGTCCGGCCTCACCTCCTCCTCCTCCTCCTCCTCCACCTCCTCGTCCACCCTGGCCGCGTCCACCTTGAGCCCGCGAGAGCCCTGGCACGTGGTGGCGCTCGCCGCCTTCATGGTGTTCACCACGGCCAGCGACGCCGTCGGCAACGTCCTGGTCATCGTGGCCGTCATGCGGAACAAGAGGTTGCGCAATGCCGGTGAGCCTGGGACCCCCCCCTCCCCCCCTCCCTCCCTCCCCCAGGAGGTGGAGGAGGTGATGGAGGAGGTGGAGGAGGTGGAAGAGGTGATGGAGGAGGTGGAGGAGGTGAGGAGGTGGAGGTGGTAGAGGTGGAGGAGGTGAGGAGGTGGAGATGGAGAATGAGGTGCAGGAAGTGGAGGACGTGGAGGAGATGGAGGAGGTGGAGGACGTGGAGGAGATGGAGGAGGTGGAGGAGGTGGAGGAGATGGAGGAGGTGGAGGACGTGGAGGAGATGGAGGAGGTGGAGGAGGTGGAGGAGATGGAGGAGGTGGAGGAGATGGAGGAGGTGAGGAGGTGGAGGAGATGGAGGAGGTGGAGGAGATGGAGGAGGTGGAGGACGTGGAGGAGATAGAGGAGGTGGAGGAGGTGGAGGAGATGGAGGAGGTGGAGGAGATGGAGGAGGTGGAGGACGTGGAGGAGATGGAGGAGGTGGAGGAGGTGGAGGAGATGGAGGAGGTGGAGGAGATGGAGGAGGTGAGGAGGTGGAGGAGATGGAGAAGGTGGAGGAGGTGGAGGAGATGGAGGAGATGGAGAAGATGGAGGAGGTGGAGGAGGTGGAGGAGATGGAGGAGGTGGAGGAGATGGAGGAGGTGGAGGAGGTGGAGGAGATGGAGGAGGTGGAGGAGATGGAGGAGGTGAGGAGGTGGAGGAGGTGGAGGAGATGGAGGAGATGGAGGAGGTGGAGGAGGTGAGGAGGTGGAGGAGGTGGAGGAGATGGAGGAGATGGAGGAGATGGAGGAGGTGGAGGAGATGGAGGAGGTGGAGGAGATGGAGGAGATGGAGGAGGTGAGGAGGTGGAGGAGATGGAGGAGATGGAGGAGGTAAGGAGGTGGAGGAGGTGGAGGAGATGGAGGAGATGGAGGAGGTGAGGAGGTGGAGGAGATGGAGGAGATGGAGGAGGTGGAGGCGGTGGAGGAGGTGGAGGAGATGGAGGAGATGGAGGAGGTGGAGGAGGTGGAGGAGATGGAGGAGATGGAGGAGGTGGAGGAGATGGAGGAGATGGAGGAGATGGAGGAGGTGGAGGAGGTGGAGGAGATGGAGGAGATGGAGGATGGAGGAGGTGGAGGAGGTGGAGGAGGTGGAGGAGATGGAGGAGATGGAGGAGGTGAGGAGGTGGAGGAGATGGAGAGATGGAGGAGGTGGAGGAGGTGGAGGAGATGGAGGAGGTGGAGGAGATGGAGGAGGTGGAGGAGGTGGAGGAGATGGAGGAGGTGGAGGAGATGGAGGAGGTGAGGAGGTGGAGGAGGTGGAGGAGATGGAGGAGATGGAGGAGGTGGAGGAGGTGGAGGAGGTGGAGGAGATGGAGGAGATGGAGGATGGAGGAGGTGGAGGAGATGGAGGAGATGGAGGAGATGGAGGAGGTGAGGAGGTGGAGGAGGTGGAGGAGATGGAGGAGATGGAGGAGGTGAGGAGGTGGAGGAGATGGAGGAGATGGAGGAGGTGGAGGCGGTGGAGGAGGTGGAGGAGATGGAGGAGATGGAGGAGGTGGAGGAGGTGAGGAGGTGGAGGAGGTGGAGGAGGTGGAGGAGGTGAGGAGGTGATGGAGGAGGTGGAGGAGATGGAGGAGGTGGAGGAGGAGGTGGAGGAGGTGGAGGAGATGGAGGCGGTGGAGGAGGTGGAGGAGGTGGAGGAGATGGAGGAGATGGTGGAGGTGGAGGAGGTGGAGGAGGTGGAGGTGGAGGGTGGAGGAGGTGGAGGAGGTGAGGAGGTGGAGGAGGTGGAGGAGGTGGAGGAGGTGAGGAGGTGGAGGAGATGGAGGAGATGGAGGAGATGGAGGAGGTGAGGAGGTGGAGGAGGTGGAGGAGATGGAGGAGGTGGAGGAGATGGAGGTGGTGAGGAGGTGGAGGAGGTGGAGGTGATGGAGGAGATTGAGGAGGTGGAGGTGGTGGGTGGAGGGATGGAGGAGGTGGAGGAGGTGGAGGTGGTGGAGGAGGTGGAGGAGATGGAGGAGATGGAGGAGGTGAGGAGGTGGAGGAGGTGGAGGAGGTGGAGCAGATGGAGGAGGTGAGGAGGTGGAGGAGGTGGAGGAGGTGGAGCAGATGGAGGAGATGGAGGAGGTGAGGAGGTGGAGGAGGTGGAGGAGGTGGAGCAGATGGAGGAGGTGGAGGAGGTGGAGGAGATGGAGGAGATGGAGGAGGTGGAGCAGATGGAGGAGGTGGAGGAGATGGAGGAGGTGGAGGAGGTGGAGGAGGTGAGGAGGTGGAGGAGATGGAGGAGATGGAGCAGATGGAGGAGGTGGAGGAGGTGGAGCAGATGGAGGAGATGGAGGAGGTGGAGGAGGTGGAGGAGGTGAGGAGGTGGAGGAGGTGGAGGAGGTGGAGGAGATGGAGGAGATGGAGGAGGTGGAGGAGGTGAGGAGGTGGAGGAGGTGGAGGAGGTGGAGGAGATGGAGGAGGTGGAGGAGGTGAGGAGGTGGAGGAGGTGAGGAGGTGGAGGAGATGGAGGAGGTGGAGGAGGTGGAGGAGGTGGAGGAGATGGAGGAGATGGAGGAGGTGGAGGAGGTGAGGAGGTGGAGGAGGTGGAGGAGGTGGAGGAGATGGAGGAGATGGAGGAGGTGGAGGAGATGGAGGAAATGGAGGAGGTGGAGGAGATGGAGGAGATGGAGGAGGTGGAGGAAGTGGAGGAGGTGGAGGAGATGGAGGAGATGGTGGAGGTGAGGAGGTGGAGGAGATGGAGGAGGTGGAGGAGGTGGAGGAGATGGAGGAGGTGGAGGTGGTGGTGGAGGTGGAGGAGATGGAGGTGATGGAGGAGGTGAGGAGGTGGAGGAGATGGAGGAGGTGGAGGAGGTGGAGGATGGAGGAGGTGGAGGAGGTGGTGGAGGAGGTGGAGTGGAGGTGGAGGAGATAGGAGGTGGAGGAGGTGGAGGTGTGGAGGTGGTGGAGGGGTGGAGGAGTTGGAGGAGGTGGAGGTGGTGGTGTGGTGGAGGTGGTGGAGGTGGTGGAGGTGGAGGAGGTGGAGGAGGTGGAGGTGGTGGGGTGTGGGGTGGTGGAGGTGGAGGAGGTGGAGGTGGTGGAGGTGGTGGAGGTGGTGGAGGTGGGTGGTGGTGGTGGAGGAGGTGGAGGTGGTGGAGGTGGTGGAGGTGGTGGAGGTGGTGGTGGTGGTGGAGGTGGTGGAGGGGTGGAGGAGGTGGAGGAGGTGGAGGTGGGTGGTGGTGGAGGAGGTGGAGGTGTGGTGGTGGGGTGGTGGGTGGTGGAGGAGGTGGTGGGAGGTGGGGTGTGGTGGAGGGTGGGGGTGGTGGGGTGGAGGTGGTGGGGTGGTGGAGTGTGGGGGTGGAGGGTGGTGGAGGTGGTGTGGAGGTGGTGGAGGTGGTGGTGGTGGAGTGGAGGGTGGTGGGGTGGTGGTGTGGTGGGTGGAGGTGGTGGTGGGGTGGTGGGAGGTGGTGGTGGGGTGGAGGTGGTGGAGGTGTGGAGGTGGTGGTGGGTGGTGGAGGTGGAGGTGTGGGGTGGTGGAGGTGGGGTGGTGGAGGGTGGGTGGAGGTGGTGGGAGGTGTGAGGTGGTGGAGGTGGTGGAGGTGGTGGAGGTGGTGGAGGTGGAGTGAGTGGAGGGTGTGGAGGAGGTGGGAGGTGGTGGAGGAGATGGAGGAGGTGGGAGGTGGTGGAGGTGGTGTGGTGGAGGAGGTGGAGGAGGTGGAGGAGTTGGGAGATGGGGAGGTGGAGGAGGTGGGTGGTGGGGGTGGAGGAGGTGGAGGAGTGGTGGAGGTGGTGGAGTGGAGGGTGGAGGAGGTGGTGGAGGTGGTGGAGGTGGAGGAGGTGGAGGAGGTGGAGGAGTGGTGGAGGTGGAGGTGGTGGAGGTGGAGGAGGTGGAGGAGGTGGAGGTGGTGGAGGTGGAGGAGGTGGTGGAGGTGGGAGGAGGTGGAGGAGGTGGTGGAGGTGGTGGAGGTGGTGGGTGGAGGGTGGAGGTGGTGGAGGTGGAGGTGGTGGGAGGTGGAGGTGGTGGAGTGGAGGTGGTGGAGGTGGTGGAGGTGGAGGTGTGGAGTGGAGGTGGAGGGTGGTGGGAGGTGGTGGAGTGGTGGTGGTGGAGGGGTGGTGGAGTGGAGGTGTTGGAGGAGGTGGAGGAGGTGGAGGTGGTGTGGAGGTGGTGGAGGTGGTGGGGTGGAGGAGGTGGAGGTGGTGGAGGTGGGGTGGTGGTGGAGGGTGGAGGAGGTGGAGGGTGTGGAGGTGGAGTGGAGGTGGTGGTGGTGGAGGGTGGAGGAGATGGAGGAGGTGGAGGTGGAGTGGAGGTGGTGGTGGTGGAGGTGGAGGAGATGGAGGAGTGGAGGAGGTGGGAGGAGGTGGTGGGTGAGGTGGTGGAGGTGGTGGAGGTG
>NC_136347.1:1728971-1812628 GCF_964198595.1 Lampetra fluviatilis | reverse complement strand
AGCAGGCATCATCAGGGGTCCGGGATCGAACCCACGACCTCCTGCAGACCAGGCGAGGTAGTCAACATCTCCAGGGTCGGGGATCGAACCCACGACCTCCTGCTGACCAGGCGAGGTAGTTAATATCTCCTAGCCACCGTGATGATGATGATGAAGAGAAAGACGCAGACTCCACATATACAGCAGCAGCAGGCATCATCAGGGGTCTGGGGTCGAACCCATGGCCTCCTGCAGACCAGGCGAGGTAGTTAACATCTCATATCCTAGCCACCGTGATGATGATGATGATGAGAGAGAGACGCAGACTCCACATATACCAGCAGGCATCATCAGGGTTCGGGATCGAACCCACGACCTCCTGCAGACCAGGCGAAGTAGTTAACATCTCCGAGCCACTGTGATGATAATGAGAGAGAGACGCAGACTCCACATATACAGCAGCAGGCATCGTCAGGGTCCGGGATCGAACCCACGACCTCCTGCAGACCAGGCGAGGTAGTCAACATCTCCCAGGGTCCGGGATCGAACCCACGAACTCCTGCATACCAGGCGAGGTAGTCAACATCTCTCAGGGTCTGGGATTGAAACCACGACCTCCTGCAGACCAGGCGAGGTAGTCAACATCTCTCAGGGTCCGGGATCGAACCCACGACCTCCTGTCGACCACGCGAGGTAGTCAACATCTCCTCGCAACACCGTGAGGTTCCGCGGACAGCTCAACTCATTCCCTTGCTCATTCAATCCTCCCCCCTCCTTCACTGTCCATCCCTCACGCAGGTGAGGCAGCGGGTGAAGCCTGAGGCAGGCCGCCACCTTCAGCGTCACGACCGCCGCAACTTCCTGGCGATGTTCGTGCGTTCACTCTCTTCGCCGTGTGCTGGGCTCCCCTCAACCTCATCGGCCTCGTCAGCGCTGCATCCCAGCCACTCTCCTCCCCCCCTCCCGCAACTCCTCCATCGGCCACCACCGCCGCCGACACCACCGCCAATCTGGCCGACCATGTGGCCAATCTCACCAACCTCGCCACCGCTGCCACCAGTCTCGCCAACCTCACCGCCACGGCCACCAGTTCCATCTTCACCACCGCCGCCGCCGCCATCGCCAATCTTGCCAACCTCACCACCGCCACAACCACCACCACCGCCAATTTCACCACCACTGCCGCCAACATCGCCAATCTCGCCGACCTCACCACGGCTACCACCGCCACCTTCACCACCACTGCCGCCAACATCGCCAATCTCGCCGACCTCACCACGGCTACCACCGCCACCTTCACCACCGCTGCCGCCAGCCTCGCCAATCTCGCCGACCTCACAAAGACCACCACGGCCACCTTCACCACCGCTGCTGCCAACATCGCCAATCTCACCGACCTCACCACTGCCACAACCACCACCACGGCCACCTTCTCCACCGCTGCCACCAGCTTTGCCAGTGCCGCCAGCCCCGCGCCGTCTCCCGTGGCGGACTGGCTGTTCACGACCAGCTACCTGATGGCCTACTTCAACAGCTGCCTCAACGCCGTCGTCTACGGAGTCCTCAACGGGAACTTCCGTCGCGAGTACGGGCGCATCGCCAGCGCCGTCTGCCCCGGCTGGGAGATCCTGCGCGGAGCCCTCTGCCGCTCCTTCTCCACGTCGTCGTCCTCTTCTGAACGAGGAGGTGGCGGAGGAGGAGGAGGAGGTGTTGGTGGTAGTGGTGGAGGAGGTGGAGGAGGTGGAGGAGGAGGTGGAGCTTGCTGTGGAACTCTTTCAGGGAGCGTCCAGAGACGGACGGGCAAAAAGGAGGAGGAGGAGGTGGAGGAGGTGGAGGAGGTGGAGGAGGAGGTGGAGGAGGTGGAGGAGGTGGAGGGGGAGGTGGAGGGGGAGGAGGAGGGGGGAGGAGGGTAGCGAGAGACGAAGGAGAGGAAGAAAAAGACGGCGAAAGAGAAGAAGGGAGATGGTGGAGGCGCGTGGAGGAGGTGGAGGAGGTGGTGGAGGTGGAGGAGGAGGTGGAGGCGGTGGAGGTGGTGGAGGGTGGCGGAGGTGGTTGTGGAGAAGGTGCAGGTGGAGAGGTGGAGGAGGAGGGTGGAGGAGGAGGTGGAAGAGGTGGAGGAGGAGGTGGAGGAGGAGGTGGAAGAGGTGGAGGAGGAGGTGGAGGAGGAGGTGGAAGAGGTGGAGGAGGAGGTGGAGGAGGAGAACTCGTGAGAGGTGGACACAGGGAGGTGCTTCTGGTCGCTGCTGAGGTCGGAATGGGAGCATCCCATATAGGACCCTAGTTCCACCCCATATAGAACTCTCCTGATCCCATATAGAACCCTAGTCCCACCCCATATAGAACCCTAGTCCCACCCCATAGTGAACTCCTCCTCATCCCATAGAGAACCCTCATCCCATCCCATATAGAACTCTCGTCCCACTCCATAATAAACCCTCCTGATCCCATACAGAACTCTCATCCCATACAGAACCCTCATCCCATCCCATACAGAACTCTCATCTCATCCCATACAGAACCCTTGTCCCACCCCATAGTGTACCCTCCTGATCCCATACAGAATCTTCGTTCTATCCCATACAGAACCCTCATCCCATCCCATACAGAACGTTCATCCCATCCCATACAGAACCCTTGTCCCACCCCATAGTGATTCCTCCTGATCCCATACAGAACCCTTGTCCCACCCCATAGTGTACCCTCCTGATCCCATACAGAACCCTCATCCCATCCCATATACTATCCCCGTTCTATCCCATACAGAACCCACGTCTCCCCGTGTCCCAAAGCGCCCCTTGAGGAATTCTACCGACCATACTTCACCACCCTTGAACCAGTGCGGACTTGGCATGAGACATGGGAGGAGGGGACATAGAAGTAGAGTACAACAATACACGGCAGGCTGCCCGCCTCGCAGCCTATAACACCTCTCTCGCCAGGGCCTCAAACGCCTGCCAACCTTGCCCTGAGTGACGTGGAGGTGCTGGGCCTCCCCTAGGTCCACTCGGCCTCAAACGAGTGCCTGGGTGTAGTCAAGCATCGCTCCTCCACCCGTCTCCATCAAATCCTCACGTGATGCACAACTTCTTGTCTAACCTCCTCCTCCTCCTCCACCCTCCTCCCTCCTCCTCCACCTCCTCCTCCACCTCCCTCTCCCTCACCTCCTCCCTCACCTCCTCCCTCACCTCCTCCCTCCTCCTCCACCTCCTCCTCCTCCACCTCCTCCTCTTCTCTGCCCCTCCCTCCTCCTCCTCTCCTCTCCTCCACCTCCTCCACCTCCACCTCCTCCTCCACCTCCCCCTCCTCCACCTCCTCCACCTCCACCTCCTCCTCCTCCTCTACATCCTCCCTCCCCCTCCCTCACGTCCTCCTCCACCACCTCCTCCACCACCTCCTCCTCCTCCCTGCTGCTACTCGCTACTAACAGCACTTGCCCCAAACGGTCCTGTTCGAGGCTACGTGGGGGATCTTTGTCTTTGTTTGAGGGCTTACCTTATGAGACGAATGGTAGATAAGACGATTGTTGTTATGATAATAAAATTAATATGAGGCTCCTCTGGTCTACTGACGCTGGTGTGGTGAGACAAGGCCATAAAGAAGGTTTCTGCTCCATTGGAACCTCATTTGGCAGTAAAACATATCATAATTGGTTTTTTACCATTTTATCTGGCAACGAAACTGACACTTTTTTTACGAGGAGTCATGTTTGCATAGACCACAATACCTGCGGTCGTAATGCAAACAAAAAACATAACTCTGATAATGTACCCCGAGCTTTCATACTCTGATGGTGCATTGTCTTTGAGTTGCGCGTCATCTGGTCCAACACCATGTGAGACTAGGCTCTAAGGAAAGCTGTCTCGGGTGTAGACCAATCAACTTCAAGGACAGTGCATATCATTATCAGAGTGATGTTTTTTGTTTGCATTACGACTGCAGGTATTGTGGTCTATGCAAACATGACTCCTCGTAAAAAAAGGTGTCAGTTTTGTTGCCAGATTGAAGGGTAAAAAAAACAATTATCAAGGCTTCTGCTGTTTCTTGTTTTGGCCAATTAGTTTCAAAGGCATCGAATGTACAGGGACGCCCCTACTTACGGACACTCGACTCACGAACTTTAAGAGGGTACAAACAAAGCCCCTGTCACCGTTTGGTCAACTTGTAAGATCGTTGGACAGAGAGTGTGTAAGTTCGACAGCCCTGCGCAATAGATGGCGGTGGTGGCATCTACATCTACAGAACGTGAAGAACCAGTGGCATCTACATCTGCAGAACGTGAAGAACCAGTGGCATCTACATCTGCAGAACGTGAAGAATCAGTGGCATCTACATTTGCAGAACGTGAAGAACCAGTGGCATCTACATCTGTAGAACGTGAAGAACCAGTGGCATCTACATCTGTAGAACGTGAAGAACCAGTGGCATCTACATCTGCAGAACGTGAAGAACCAGTGGCATCTACATCTGTAGAACGTGAAGAACCAGTGGCATCTACATCTGCAGAACGTGAAGAAACAGTGGCATCTACATTTGCAGAACGTGAAGAACCAGTGGCATCTACATCTGTAGAACGTGAAGAACCAGTGGCATCTACATCTGCAGAACGTGAAGAACCAGTGGCATCTACATCTGCAGAACGTGAAGAAATAGTGGCATCTACATCTACAGAACGTGAAGAACCAGTGGCATCTACATCTGCAGAACGTGAAGAACCAGTGGCATCTACATCTGCAGAACGTGAAGAACCAGTGGCATCTACATCTACATAACTTGAAGAACCAGAGGCATCTACATCTGCAGAACTGGAAGAACCAGAGCCATCTACATCTGTAGAACGTGAAGAACCAGTGGCATCTGATGGTAGTCAGAAGGTTTGCCTCACTTGATACAGTAAATCTGGCTGTGACGGTCCCACCTGATGACGGAGACTTGTGTTGCCTCCGAAACGTCGTGATTTATTATTTTATTTCTATTATTATTTCTATTATTTTTACTTTTATCGTTTATTTTTACCTACGTGACTTTACCGAAAAAACCTAAGAGTATGAATCCTTGCAGTCACGAAAGCTTCAAATCTAGAAATAATCAAATGAAATAAATATGAAGATTTTGTCCCACTGATCTGTGTTATGAATGTCATTTCTGTACGATTACAATCATTTTTCTAGAGCCAATCGGTTTCAAAGACAATGCCACATCAGATATTACACTGGCCAACAAAAAAAAACATTTTTTTCTGGCCTGGACTTTTGCAGCTCTTCTAGACTAATTTCAGGGTGCTGATTCCAAATCTGATCTCAGATTTGCTCCATCACATCTCATTTAATGCTATCGGCATACCCCATTTTCATTGATTTTACCCGAAATTAACTCTGTCACTTATGATTGCAAGTTGTTGCGAGTCAGTGACTGCTTTAGTGTTAAAATATGGTGCTGTATTTTTAGGATAGTGTGTTTATAATATCATTTTATGTAGATATCCACATTTATTTAATATCTTTCTTCTGCAGTTTTTATTGAAAATGCAATATTTGATATCTCAAAAACCTGATGTGATTCCAAATCTGGCAAAACTGATGCCAGATTTGGAATCAGCACCCCCCCAAAATTACCTTAAAATTGTTGGAATACCTTATGCCAGAAAAAGTGTGTTGACCAGTGTTATCGGAGCGTGGTTTGTGTTTGCGTGTTCACAAGTTCCGCGTGGGTGGTCAATGCCGTGACATGATTCCTTGAACAAGGAATCCGCTTGTTGTTTTAACATCTCGAAACGGCGGTTTTATTGCCAAGAAGGTTAAAACACCCGATTGTTATATTTTAATATTGCCAAGAAAGGTCCCACATTACCGCTCTCTCTGTCTCTCTCCATCTCTCGAACCTCTCTCTCCTTACCTCTCAGACGAAACAAGAAGATGCTCGGTGTAGTTGGCACTTTGCTTTGTAATTTATTTTAACTTTGCTTTATGTAAACCCCCACCTCTCACTCACTCGCTCGCTCACTCTCTCGCTCACTCTCTCGGTCACTCTCTCGCTCACTCTCTCGGTCACTCTCTCGCTCACTCTCTCGGTCACTCTCTCGCTCACCCTCTCGTCTCACCCTCTCGTCTCACCCTCTCGCTCACCCTCTCGCTCACCCTCTCGCTCACTCTCTCGCTCACCCTCTCGTCTCACTCTCTCGTCTCACTCTCTCGCTCACTCTCTCGTCTCACTCTCTCGTCTCACTCTCTCGCTCACCCTCTCGGTCACCCTCTCGCTCACCCTCTCGCTCACCCTCTCGTCTCACTCTCTCGCTCACTCTCTCGCTCACTCTCTCGCTCACCCTCTCGCTCACCCTCTCGGACACTCTCTCGCTCACTCTCTCGTCTCACTCTCTCGCTCACTCTCTCGCTCACTCTCTCGCTCACTCTCTCGCTCACTCTCTCGCTCACTCTCTCGGTCACTCTCTCGGTCACTCTCTCGCTCACTCTCTCGCTCACTCACTCGCTCACTCTCTCGCTCACTCTCTCGCTCACTCTCTCGCTCACTCTCTCGCTCACTCTCTCGCTCACTCTCTCGCTCACTCTCTCGCCCACTCTCTCGCTCACTCTCTCGCTCACTCTCTCGTCTCACTCTCTCGCCCACTCTCTCGCCCACTCTCTCGCTCACTCTCTCGCTCACTCTCTCGTCTCACTCTCTCGCTCACTCTCTCGGTCACTCTCTCACTCACCCTCTCGCTCTCTCTCTCTCGCTCACTCTCTCGGTCACTCTCTCGCTCACTCTCTCGCTCTCTCTCTCTCCATCTCTCGCTCACCCTCTCACTCACCCTCTCGCTCTCTCTCTCTCGCTCACTCTCTCGCTCACTCTCTCGGTCACTCTCTCGCTCACTCTCTCGCTCACTCTCTCTCCATCTCTCGCTCACCCTCTCGTCTCACCCTCTCGTCTCACCCTCTCGCTCACCCTCTCGCTCACCCTCTCGCTCACTCTCTCGCTCACCCTCTCGTCTCACTCTCTCGTCTCACTCTCTCGCTCACTCTCTCGTCTCACTCTCTCGTCTCACTCTCTCGCTCACCCTCTCGGTCACCCTCTCGCTCACCCTCTCGCTCACCCTCTCGTCTCACTCTCTCGCTCACTCTCTCGCTCACTCTCTCGCTCACCCTCTCGCTCACCCTCTCGGACACTCTCTCGCTCACTCTCTCGTCTCACTCTCTCGCTCACTCTCTCGCTCACTCTCTCGCTCACTCTCTCGCTCACTCTCTCGGTCACTCTCTCGGTCACTCTCTCGCTCACTCTCTCGCTCACTCACTCGCTCACTCTCTCGCTCACTCTCTCGCTCACTCTCTCGCTCACTCTCTCGCTCACTCTCTCGCTCACTCTCTCGCTCACTCTCTCGCTCACTCTCTCGTCTCACTCTCTCGCCCACTCTCTCGCCCACTCTCTCGCTCACTCTCTCGCTCACTCTCTCGTCTCACTCTCTCGCTCACTCTCTCGGTCACTCTCTCACTCACCCTCTCGCTCTCTCTCTCTCGCTCACTCTCTCGGTCACTCTCTCGCTCACTCTCTCGCTCTCTCTCTCTCCATCTCTCGCTCACCCTCTCACTCACCCTCTCGCTCTCTCTCTCTCGCTCACTCTCTCGCTCACTCTCTCGGTCACTCTCTCGCTCACTCTCTCGCTCACTCTCTCTCCATCTCTCGCTCACCCTCTCGTCTCACCCTCTCGTCTCACCCTCTCGCTCACCCTCTCGCTCACTCTCTCGCTCACTCTCTCACTCACCCTCTCGTCTCACTCTCTCGTCTCACTCTCTCGCTCACTCTCTCGTCTCACTCTCTCGTCTCACTCTCTCGCTCACCCTCTCGCTCACCCTCTCGCTCACCCTCTCGCTCACCCTCTCGTCTCACTCTCTCGCTCACTCTCTCGCTCACTCTCTCGCTCACCCTCTCGCTCACCCTCTCGGACACTCTCTCGCTCACTCTCTCGTCTCACTCTCTCGCTCACTCTCACGCTCACTCTCTCGCTCACTCTCTCGCTCACTCTCTCGCTCACTCTCTCGCTCACTCTCTCGCTCACTCTCTCGCTCACTCTCTCGCTCACTCTCTCGCTCACTCTCTCGCTCACTCTCTCGGTCACTCTCTCGGTCACTCTCTCGCTCACTCTCTCGCTCACTCACTCGCTCACTCTCTCGCTCACTCTCTCGCTCACTCTCTCGCTCACTCTCTCGCTCACTCTCTCGCTCACTCTCTCGCCCACTCTCTCGCCCACTCTCTCGCCCACTCTCTCGCCCACTCTCTCGTCTCACTCTCTCGCCCACTCTCTCGCCCACTCTCTCGCCCACTCTCTCGCCCACTCTCTCGCCCACTCTCTCGTCTCACTCTCTCGCCCACTCTCTCGCCCACTCTCTCGCCCACTCTCTCGCCCACTCTCTCGTCTCACTCTCTCGCTCACTCTCTCGCTCACTCTCTCGCTCTCTCTCTCGCTCACTCTCTCGGTCACTCTCTCGTCTCACTCTCTCGCTCACTCTCTCGCTCACTCTCTCGGTCACTCTCTCGCTCACTCTCTCGCTCACTCTCTCGTCTCACTCTCTCGCTCACTCTCTCGCTCACTCTCTCGCTCACTCTCTCGCTCACTCTCTCGCTCACTCTCTCGCTCACTCTCTCGCTCACTCTCTCGCCCACTCTCTCGCCCACTCTCTCGCCCACTCTCTCGCCCACTCTCTCGCCCACTCTCTCGCCCACTCTCTCGTCTCACTCTCTCGCTCACTCTCTCGCTCACTCTCTCGCTCACTCTCTCGCTCACTCTCTCGCCCACTCTCTCGCCCACTCTCTCGCCCACTCTCTCGCCCACTCTCTCGCCCACTCTCTCGCCCACTCTCTCGTCTCACTCTCTCGCTCACTCTCTCGCTCACTCTCTCGCTCACTCTCTCGTCTCACTCTCTCGCTCACTCTCTCGCTCACTCTCTCGCTCACTCTCTCGGTCACTCTCTCGCTCACTCTCTCGGTCACTCTCTCGGTCACTCTCTCGGTCACTCTCTCGCTCACTCTCTCGGTCACTCTCTCGCTCACTCTCTCGGTCACTCTCTCGCTCACTCTCTCGCTCACTCTCTCGGTCACTCTCTCGCTCACTCTCTCGGTCACTCTCTCGCTCACTCTCTCGCTCACTCTCTCGCTCACTCTCTCGCTCACTCTCTCGGTCACTCTCTCGCTCACTCTCTCGCTCACTCTCTCGGTCACTCTCTCGCTCACTCTCTCGGTCACTCTCTCGGTCACTCTCTCGTCTCAATCTCTCGCTCACTCTCTCGCTCACTCTTTCGCTCACTCGCTCGCTCACTCTCTCGCTCACCCTCTCGCTCACTCTCTCGGTCACTCTCTCGGACACTCTCTCGCTCACTCTCTCGTCTCACTCTCTCGCTCACTCTCTCGTCTCACTCTCTCGTCTCACCCTCTCGCTCACCCTCTCGCTCACCCTCTCGCTCACTCTCTCGCTCACTCGCTCGCTCACTCTCTCGCTCACCCTCTCGCTCACCCTCTCGGTCACTCTCTCGCTCACTCTCTCGTCTCACTCTCTCGCTCACTCTCTCGGTCACTCTCTCGCTCACCCTCTCGCTCACCCTCTCGCTCACTCTCTCGCTCTCTCTCGCTCTCTCTCTCTCTCTCTCGCCACCGTTGGGTGCGGTCGTGTTCACCTGGAGCTCCTGCTCTAACGTGTGTGTGGGTGGGGGCCTGGGCTCAGGTGTAAGCCTGAGCCTGGCCTAGAGAGAGGTGAACTAGGGAGAAAACGCTAGTTCATTCTGCGTTTTTCTCCTCGTACATCAGCCTGCTACAGTAACAGTTTTCATTACTACTGTTCTTGTTGTGTGTTTGTCTGGTCTGTGTGTTTGTCTGTGTGTTTGTTCTGCTTGTTTGTCTGCTTGGTTGGTCGCGTTGTGTGTTGGCCTGGGGTTTTTTTTTACCTGGTTTACCTGGCTTAACACCGCGTGTGTTTGGTCTGGTTGTCTGTTTGTCTGTTTGGTGAGTGTTTTGTCTGTGTGTTTGTTTGTTTTGTGTGTTGCTTGTGCGTGCGTTTGTTTTGTTTCTCTGTCGTTTTGTTTATTTGTTTGTCTGCTTGGCTGGTCGCGTTGTGTGTTGGCCTGGTGGTTTTTTTTTACCTGGGTTAACACCGCGTGTGTTTGGCCTGGTTGTCGTGTTGGTGAGTGTTTGTTTTGTGTGTTTGTTTGTTTGTGTGTTGATTGTGCGTGCGTTTGTTCGTCTATCTGTCGTTTTGTTTATTTGTATGTTTGTTTTGATTGTTCGTTTTCGTTTGTCTGCTTGTTGGTTCGGTCGTGTGTGAGTTCGTCTGTGTGTTTGTCCTGCGCGTGTGTGTGCCTGTCTGTGTGTGTTTGTGTTGTGTGTTTGTTTGGCGTATTTTTGTTTTTATTTTTTATTTGTATTTTTATTTTTTATTTTTTTTGGTGATTATTTTTTTGTTGCTGCTGGTGCTGCCATGCGGGCGACATGGCTCAGCCCAGCAGCACGGAGGCTCTCACAGATACCCACGGCTTCCGATGTTTTCCATCGTCGGGGACAGCACCCGAGGAAGTCGCCACTGCTGTAGCAACGCACACCGGGCTGCCTGCTGTCCGGGTGGTGCAAAAAGAGAACCGTGGCTATGTTGTGTACGTAGCCACGGTGGAGGCGGCGGCGCGTGTGGTGGAGAAAGGACTCGTAGTCGGAGGTGAGGGGGGGCAGCGGGTACAGTGCACCCCTCTCACAGCACCGACGGCGCGGATCACCATCACGGGCGCTCCACCATACATGACCGACGCGGAGCTGATGGGAGAGCTGCAACGCTTCGGCGCGGTGGCCTCGAACATCAGCAGGCTGCCTATGAGAACGCGGAACCCTGCCATGCGACACATCTTGTCTGGGCAACGGCAGGTGCTCCTCATCCTGAAGGGTGGACGCACCGTGTTGGACGTGGCCTTCAAGCGCACCGTTGGTGGCCGCGTCCACACGGTGTACCTGGCCACGACCGAACCACGCTGCTACGGATGTGGCAGCGTGGGACACGTGAAGAAAAATTGCTCCACCAGGGCGGGGTCGGGTGGAGCTGCGACAGGGACGACGCCGACGCTGCAGCCGCAACCGCAGCAGCAGCGGGAGCATCGCGAGCGGCAGCAGCAGCAGTTGCAGGATCAGCAGCAGCAGCAGCTGCAGGATCAGCAGCAGCAGCTGCAGGACCAGCAGCAGCAACAGCCGCAGCAGCAGCAGCAGCGGGTGAGGGAGCACCCCCCGCTGCCGCAGCGTGACGTGCAGCAGCAGCCGCCGCGGCAGCAGCGGCAGCAACAACAGCCGCAGCAAGATGGTGCCGGTTCCGCGCCGGAGCGCGGGGAGCCGGCCCCAGAGAAGGAACCCTCTGACGAGGACGGTGGAGAGTTTACCAGCGTCGGAGGGTCGCGGAAGAGGAGGAAGATGGGCAGGCGCGGGAGCGCCCAGCCCGTGGAAACAGCCAAAACAGCCGGCGACGGTACCCAGCCAGCTGACCGCCCTGTGGAGGGGCGGGAGGGGGGCGTGGGCGACGCGCCCCTGGTGGAGACGACCGAGCCGGGGGCGCGGCCTCCGGGCCCGACCTCATCCCCTCCAACGCAGGGAGAGGAACAACCGACGACCGCCACCGGCGCCGTGGCTGTGCCGGGTGGCGTCGAGGCTCCGGGAACCACCTCTTCGCCTGTCCTGAGGGAGGGGGAGGAGATGGAAATGGACCCGGGGGAGAGTGGGCTGCCTGCGAGCGGGATTGTGCCCAGCGAGGGGCCGGCCCCAGAGGGGGTGGCGGGGACGGGAGAGGAGGCCTGCGCCGACGTGGGAGGTGGCGTTACCCTCACCGACATCGGGGGGTGGCCCGACACTGATGACAACGGCGTGCCGGGGGGTTTCGTGCCGGTGAAGGGCGACCCTCCGCCCACCCCAAGGTGGTACGATGAAGCGGCGAGAGAGAGAATGAGGAAAAACAAAATGGGCAAAATTGGGCTCGAGCCCGGGGAGGCCCCCGTTCCGGGAACGTCGGTGGGCACCGGAGAGTGGGATCGCGTCGTCCAGAAAGCTGCAGCTGCAGCTAACAGTGTTGACTTGGAGAACGATCTGGACAAGAGGAAGTACCCCCAGAAGCTTGGAGGTTGGAGGGATGAGGCCAGGCCGGGGATGTGTACGCCCAAAGCCCTCCTCGTGTGGTTGAGGAAGGTGGACAGGGGGAGGAAGGGGAATGCGGCGAGGGAGCTGACGAAGGCTTTTCCCGACAGGCGCTCCCTTGAGCAGGCAGTAATGGACGTGGACTGGGAGCCACACAGGTACGGGTTCAGCGCGCGGGAGGCTGAACGGGCGATGGATTTGTTGGTCATGACGGTGGAGGCCGCGCCCCCCTCCGACTCGAAGGGCGGGGAGCAGAGGGAGGCCGGGAAGAGGGAGGCCATGGAGGCCAGCGGCGACGCGCAGGTGAAGGCGGTGACCAAAGGGGTGAAACAGCCAGACCCAGCCTCGCCCAGCCCGTCGTCGCAAGGGAGCACGGTGAGCGTCGTCAGCGGCGGCGACCCAAAGGGACAGGCGGAAAGGCCGAAGAGCTGGCCTCCGATGCCCGAGATGGGGTGCTCTCCCGAATACCTCCTTGGTTTCCTGAAATGGTCGTATGGGAGACGAAACGTCCGCGTGCGGGACAGCTTCCCCAACAGGAGGAACTTTATGGGCACAGCCCGGCGTGTGATCCAGGACCCGGACACGTTCGGATATAGTCGCCAGGAGATCTTCCGGCTAAAGGCCTTGTTGATCAAGGTCAGAAAACAGCCACCATCCCCCCCCACCACCCCCTTCTCCCCCGAGGCGTTGAAGAGCGGGGGTGAGGAGGTGGGAGCGGAGGAGCTGCTCTGCTAGGCAAAGGGGTGTGAGGGCCCGGATGACGAGCACACCGGACACTGGCTGTGAGCGGTGATGACGTGGTGTGTGATGACGATGAGTGTTTATTGCCATAAAGGCAGATACACTGCATGCTTTGAAAAGCAAAAGCACACCGGACACTGACTGTGGGGCGGTGGCGATGTGGTGCGGAATGGAGTTTGTGCATTTATTGTTGCCATAAAGGCAGGTATACTGAATGAACCGGAATATTCCAGCGTAATTTGCGCTGGTGAAATAAACTTATAAAAGTCAAAAAAAGTCTCTCGCTCTCTCGCTCACCCTCTCGCTCACCCTCTCGCTCTCTCTCTCTCGCTCACTCTCTCTCCATCTCTCGCTCACTCTCTCGCTCACTCTCTCGCTCACTCTCTCTCGCTCACCCTCTCGCTCACTCTCTCGCTCACTCTCTCTCCATCTCTCGCTCACCCTCTCGCTCACCCTCTCGCTCTCTCTCTCTCGCTCACTCTCTCGCTCACTCTCTCGCTCACTCTCTCTCCATCTCTCGCTCATCCTCTCACTCACCCTCTCGCTCTCTCTCTCTCGCTCACTCTCTCGGTCACTCTCTCGCTCACTCTCTCGCTCTCTCTCTCTCCATCTCTCGCTCACCCTCTCACTCACCCTCTCGCTCTCTCTCTCTCGCTCACTCTCTCGCTCACTCTCTCGGTCACTCTCTCGCTCACTCTCTCGCTCACTCTCTCTCCATCTCTCGCTCACCCTCTCACTCACCCTCTCGCTCTCTCTCTCTCGCTCACTCTCTCGCTCACTCTCTCGGTCACTCTCTCGCTCACTCTCTCGCTCACTCTCTCTCCATCTCTCGCTCACCCTCTCACTCACCCTCTCGCTCTCTCTCTCTCGCTCACTCTCTCGCTCACTCTCTCGCTCACTCTCTCGCTCACTCTCTCGGTCACTCTCTCGCTCACTCTCTCGCTCACTCTCTCTCCATCTCTCGCTCTCTCTTCTTAGCTCCTGACCTCTCTCCTTACCTCTGCCTCTCTCCCTCCATCTCTCATGATCTCCTTATTCTTTCTCCCTCCGTCTCTCCCTCTCGCCTGACCTCTCTGCCTCCCTATCTCCCTGTCTCTTTCTCACTCTCTCCCTACCTCCATCCCCGTCTCTCCGTCAGGGGACAGACCCAGCAGGTGCCGTGGGTTGGCTGCTGTGCCAGGCTAGGTGCAGGAGGAGGTCACGGGACAGACCCAGCAGGTACCGTGGGTTGACTGCTGTGCCAGGCTAGGTGCAGGAGGAGGTCACGGGACAGACCCAGCAGGTGCCGTGGGTTGGCTGCTGTGCCAGGCTAGGTGCAGGAGGTCATGGGACAGACCCAGCAGGTACCGTGGGTTGGCTGCTGTGCCAGGCTAGGTGCAGGAGGAGGTCACGGGACAGACCCAGCAGGTACCGTGGGTTGACTGCTGTGCCAGGCTAGGTGCAGGAGGAGGTCACGGGACAGACCCAGCAGGTGCCGTGGGTTGGCTGCTGTGCCAGGCTAGGTGCAGGAGGTCACGGGACAGACCCAGCAGGTGCCGTGGGTTGGCTGCTGTGCCAGGCTAGGTGCAGGAGGAGGTCACGGGACAGACCCTGCAGGTGCCGTGGGTTGAATGCTGTGCCAGGCTAGGTGCAGGAGGTCACGGGACAGACCCAGCAGGTGCCGTGGGTTGGCTGCTGTGCCAGGCTAGGTGCAGGAGATCACGGGACAGACCCAGCAGGTGCCGTGGGTTGGCTGCTGTGCCAGGCTAGGTGCAGGAGGTCACGGGACAGACCCTGCAGGTGCCGTGGGTTGAATGCTGTGCCAGGCTAGGTGCAGGAGGAGGTCACGGGACAGACCCAGCAGGTACCGTGGGTTGGCTGCTGTGCCAGGCTAGGTGCAGGAGGAGGTCACGGGACAGACCCAGCAGGTGCCGTGGGTTGGCTGCTGTGCCAGGCTAGGTGCAGCAGGAGGTCACGGGGCAGACCCAGCAGGTGCCATGGGTTGATTGCTGTGCCAGGCTAGGTGCAGGAGAAGGTCACGGGACAGACCCAGGTAGAGCCATGGGTTGATTGCTGTGCCAGGCTAGGTGCACGAGGAGGTCAAGGGACAGACCCAGGTAGAGCCATGGGTTGACTGCTGTGCCAGGCTAGGTGCACGAGGAGGTCAAGGGACTCCTGTGTCAGGTTTGCTGCACGGGGTCCTGAGATTGGCACGAGGTGGGTGAGTGAATGAGTGAGTGAATTGGTGAGTAGGTGAGTGAATGAGCGGGTGGGTGAGTGAATTGGTGAGTAGGTGAGTGAATGAGTTGGTGGGTGAGTGAATTGGTGAGTAGGTGAGTGAATGAGTGGGTTGGTGAGTGAATTGGTGAGTAGGTGAGTGAATGAGTGGGTGGGTGAGTGGGTGAGTGAATTGGTGGGTATTTGAGTGAATGAGTGGGTGGGTGAGTGAATTGGTGAGTAGGTGAGTGAATGAGTGGGTGGGTGAGTGGGTGGGTGAGTGGGTGAGTGAATGAGTGGGTGGGTTAGTGAACAAGTGGGCGTGTGAGTGAATGAACGTGTAGTGATTTAGAATTGGCTACGTGGCAGCATAGCCCCGACTGCTGGCGGGGAAGGGGATCTGCAGCTTACAGCAGCCCTGGCAGCAGCAGGCCACGTGACAGACCAGAGGGGGATCTAGGGGAAAGGTCACGGAAGGGACACGCCAGGAACCCGCTGGTAGCTTCTAGAAAGGAGGAGTGGCTGGGGGCGGAGGCAGGCCGCGCTGAGAGTATAAAAGGGGCCTCGAGAGAGGAGCTCGGGGCTGTCGTCGCTTGGAGTGGGGGGATCTCCGTCAGAGGTCGCAAACGGGTTTTGATTCCTTACCCGTACCCGTACCCGGCCGCACCAGGGTCGCAAACGGGTACCCGTACCCGTACCCTGCCCGTACCCTACCCGTACCCGTACCCTACCCGTACCCTACCCGTACCCTACCCGTACCTGTACCCTACCCGTACCCTACCCGTACCCTACCCGTACCCTACCCGTCCCCGTACCTTACCCGATACCCGGCTACCCGTACCCGGCCGGGTATCGTGTAGGGTACGGGGACGGGTACCCGATTGCGACCTCTGGGATGAAGCCATGTTGCAGGCGCGGGTGGGTTGATTCTAGAAACTTGAATTGTGAGAAGAGACAAGACGTTGGGAAATGAGTGACAAACGGTGACTCACCAGTGACTCACGGCCTACCCGTACCCGGCCGCACCAGGGTCGCAAACGGCTACCCGTACCCCGCCGGGTACGGGTAGCCGGGTATCGGGTAGGGTACGGGTATCGGGTACCCGGTTGCGACCTCTGATCTCCGTCGAGCTGCTGCTGGAGTCCTCATCATCGTCTCTGTCTTCACCGTCTCGACGTCGCCAGTCAGAGGCAGTCTAGCAGCTGTCCAGGCTGGGAACCGTAGTCGACTATAGACGCATTATTTAGAAGCGTTAACCCGTTGGTGCGTGTTAATACACAGAGTGGCTCCGACTCTTAGTGTCTCCGGTTCAGTCGCTACAAATGAATGAGTAGGTGGGTGAGTGAATGAATGAGTGGGTGGGTGAGTGAATTGGTGAGTAGGTGAGTGGGTGGGTGAGTGGGTGGGTGAGTGAATTGGTGGGTAGGTGAGTGAATGAGTGGGTGGGTGAGTGAATTGGTGGGTAGGTGAGTGAATGAGTGGGTGGGTGGGAGAGTGAATTGGTGGGTAGGTGAGTGAATGCGTGGGTGGGTGAGTGAATTGGTGGGTAGGTGAGTGAATGAGTGGGTGGGTGAGTGAATTGGTGGGTAGGTGAGTGAATGAGTGGGTGGGTGAGTGAATTGGTGGGTGGGTGAGTGAATGCGTGGGTGAGTGAATTGGTGAGTAGGTGAGTGAATGAGTGGGTAGGTGAGTGAATTGGTGAGTAGGTGAGTGAATGAGTGGGTGGGTGGGAGAGTGAATTGGTGGGTAGGTGAGTGAATGCATGGGTGGGTGAGTGGGTGGGTGAATTGGTAAGTAGGTGAGTGAATGAGTGGGTGAGTGGGTGAATTGGTGGGTAGGTGAGTGAATGAGTGGATGGGTGAGTGAATTGGTGGGTAGGTGAGTGAATGAGTGGGTGGGTGAGTGAATTGGTGGGTAGGTGAGTGAATGAGTGGGTGGGTGAGTTAATCGGTGAGTGGGTGGGTGAGTGAATTGGTGAGTAGGTGAGTGAATGAGTGGGTGGGTGAGTGAATTGGTCAGTAGGTGAGTGAATGAGTGGGTGGGTGAGTGGATGAGTGAATTGGTGGGTAGGTGAGTGAATGAGTGAGTGGGTGA
The DNA here is from genome assembly GCF_964198595.1 of Lampetra fluviatilis. Classification (NCBI taxonomy): domain Eukaryota; kingdom Metazoa; phylum Chordata; class Hyperoartia; order Petromyzontiformes; family Petromyzontidae; genus Lampetra; species Lampetra fluviatilis. The sequence continues at coordinate 1,795,483 of NC_136347.1, read as the reverse complement.
GTGAATTGGTGGGTAGGTGAATGAATGAGTGGGTGGGTGAGTGAATTGGTGAGTAGGTGAGTGAATGAGTGGGTGGGTGAGTGAATTGGTGGGTGGGTGAGTGAATGAGTGGGTGAGTGAATTGGTGAGTAGGTGAGTGAATGAGTGGGTGGGTGAGTGAATTGGTGAGTAGGTGAGTGAATGAGTGGGTGGGTGGGAGAGTGAATTGGTGGGTAGGTGAGTGAATGCGTGGGTGGGTGAGTGGGTGGGTGAATTGGTGAGTAGGTGAGTGAATGAGTGGGTGGGTGAGTGAATTTGTGAGTATGTGAGTGAATGAGTGGGTGGGTGGGTGAGTGGGTGAATTGGTGGGTAGGTGAGTGAATGAGTGGATGGGTGAGTGAATTGGTGGGTAGGTGAGTGAATGAGTGGGTGGGTGAGTGAATTGGTGGGTAGGTGAGTGAATGAGTGGGTGGGTGAGTGGGTGGGTGAGTGAATTGGTGAGTAGGTGAGTGAATGAGTGGGTGGGTGAGTGAATTGGTCAGTAGGTGAGTGAATGAGTGGGTGGGTGAGTGAATTGGTGGGTGGGTGAGTGAATGAGTGGGTGAGTGAATTGGTGAGTAGGTGAGTGAATGAGTGGGTGGGTGAGTGAATTGGTGAGTAGGTGAGTGAATGAGTGGGTGGGTGGGAGAGTGAATTGGTGGGTAGGTGAGTGAATGCGTGGGTGGGTGAGTGGGTGGGTGAATTGGTGAGTAGGTGAGTGAATGAGTGGGTGGGTGAGTGAATTTGTGAGTATGTGAGTGAATGAGTGGGTGGGTGGGTGAGTGGGTGAATTGGTGGGTAGGTGAGTGAATGAGTGGATGGGTGAGTGAATTGGTGGGTAGGTGAGTGAATGAGTGGGTGGGTGAGTGAATTGGTGGGTAGGTGAGTGAATGAGTGGGTGGGTGAGTGGGTGGGTGAGTGAATTGGTGAGTAGGTGAGTGAATGAGTGGGTGGGTGAGTGAATTGGTCAGTAGGTGAGTGAATGAGTGGGTGGGTGAGTGGGTTAGTGAATTCGTGGGTAGGTGAGTGAATGAGTGGGTAGGTGAGTGAATTGGTGAGTAGGTGAATGAGTGAGTGGGTGGGTGGGGGAGTGAATTGGTGGGTAAGTGAGTGAATGAGTGGGTGGGTGAATTGGTGGGTAGGTGAGTTAATTGGTGAGTGGGTGGGTGAATTGGTGGGTAGGTGAGTGAATGATTTGGTGGGTGAGTGTGAGGAGGAGGTGGAGGCGGGAGTTGGAAGAGGTTCAGGAGGTTGAGGAGGTGTAAGTGTTTGTGGAGGAGGTGCACCTCTGACACTGCCATTATAAACCCACCCTACCTGGCCATGATTAACCCCAGTGACACGGCCATTATGATCCCAGACCCCACACACAACTGACAATCGAAGGCACCAAACAACCACAAAATCAACGCCTGCAACGTTATTCCACTTCTTGGTGACTGTATTCACAATGACAATATTTACAAAAAAAATATTTACAAAAAATATTTACAAAAAATATTTACAAAAAATATTTACAAAAATGATTTACAAAACTCCGAAGTTATTTACAACGTTCTACATAATGGGGTGGGTGGGTGGTTGGGTGGGTGGTGCTGCTTGTGGTAGCAGTTGGCACCGACTCCACCACCACCACCACACCACCACCACAACCACCACCACCACCACAACACCACCACCACCCCACTACTGTGTCGTGGGCCGGCCACTACACATCAGCAGGCGGCGGAGGAGCGAGCGAAAAGCGCTGATCACACGCGCCAGGCACCCTCGCTGCTGCTTCTTGATCTCCACCTCCTCCATCTCCTCCACCTCCTTCGTGTCCACCTCCTTCACCACCACCTCCTCCATCTCCACAAACTCCGTCCAATCTACATTGGTGTAGTTGAGCGGTGAGAACGATGACGAGGAGGAGGTGGAGGATGATGATGATGGGGGCATCTCCTCCGTGTCCACCTCCTTCACCTCCTCTTCAAACTCCACCACCACCTGCTCCAACTCCACCACCTCCGTCTCATCCTCCTTCATCTCCTCCACCTCATCCGTGTCCACCTTTGCCTTCTCTTCCACCTCCTCCACCTCTTCCTCCACCACCACCTCCTCCACCTCCTCCATCTCCTCCACCTCCTCCGTGTCCACCTCCTTCACCACCACCTCCTCCACCTCCACAAACTCCGTCCACTCTACATTGGTGTAGTCGAGCGGTGAGAACGATGAAGATGATGATGAGGAGGATGATGACGATGATGGGGGCATCTCCTCCGTGTCCACCTCCTTCACCTCCTCTTCAAACTCCACCACCACCTGCTCCAACTCCACCACCTCTGTCTCATCCTCCTTCATCTCCTCCACCTCATCCGTGTCCACCTTTGCCTTCTCTTCCACCTCCTCCACCTCTTCCTCCACCACCAGCTCCTCCATCACCTCATCCGTGTCCACCTTTGCCTTCTCTTCCACCTCCTCCACCTCTTTCTCCACCACCAGCTCCTCCATCACCTCATCCGTGTCCACCTCTGCCTTCTCTTCCACCTCCTCCACCTCTTCCTCCACCACCACCTCCTCCATATCCTCCACCTCATCCATCTCCTTCTCCTCGTCCGTGTCCACCTCCTTCACCACCACCTCCTCCACCTCCACAAACTCTGTCCACTCTACATCGGTGTAGTCGAGCGGTGAGAACGATGAAGATGATGACGAGGAGGAGGTGGATAATGATGGGGGCATCTCCTCCGTATCTACCTCCTTCACCTCCTCCGTGTCCTCCACCTCCTCCGTATCCACCTCTGCCTTCTCTTCCACCTCCTTGACCACCACCTCCTCCATCTCCACAAACTCTGCCCACTCTACATTGGTGTAGTCGAGCGGTGAGAACGATGAAGATGATGAGGAGGAGGAGGAGGATGATGATGATGATGGGGGCATCTCCTCCCGCTCAGCTCTGTGGAGGCAGCAGCAGCAGCACCACATCACAGCATCACCACTTTAGCACAAACTGAGCAATCATTGGAAGGACGTTATTAACCAGGTGAAGTCTTAACAACTGACTGTGATGTTTCCATGCTACCTGCCTATGTCAGCTGTTATTTCCGACTCTCTTAAATATACGCTGCCAAGCTTGGTGGTGTTTCATTCAGACGCTGTCTTTCCGACAGACCTGTTCTTCACCTGAGGACGGCTGCTTGCGTTGTGGCCGAAACGTCGTGAGAATTATTTTATGTTTTATTTTTATTATTTTATTACTTCCCTTCTACGCGACGACTTTACCGAAAGAACCAAAAAGATCATGCTAATCTCTCACACTAACATCATGCTAATCTCTCACATTTTATACCTACGTGACTTTACCGAAAAAAACAAAAAGTATAGTTCAGAGGTCGCAGTCGGTCTCCATCACCACCACCAGATCCTCCGGTGGGCGGACTAACGGACTCACCGCACGGTGGCGGATTTAAAACCAAAAGTCTAAAACGATGACTTTATTTTACCGCATGCAAGAAGCGACCTGGCCACCACGAGTGATAGCAGCTTAATCAAGCGGCTGACATCGTCATGGTCATCATCGTCATCATCGCGTGGAAATGTAGAGACACCCACAGAGACCCACAGAGACCCACAGAGACCAACAGAGACCCACAGAGACCCACAGAGACCAACAGAGACCCACATAGACCAACATAAACCCACAAACACCCACAGAGACCCACAGAGACCCACAGAGACCCACAGACATCCACAGAGACCCACAGAGACCCACAGAGACCCACAGACACCCACAGAGACCCACAGAGACCCACAGACATCCACAGCGACCCACAGAGACCCACAGAGACCCACAGAGACACACAGAGACCAACCGAGACCCACAGAGACCCACAGAGACACACAGAGACCCACAGAGACCCACAGAGACCAACAGAGACCAACAGAGACCCACAGAGACCCACAGCGACCCACAGCGACCCACAGAGACCCACAGACATCCACAGAGACCCACAGAGACCCACAGAGACACACAGAGACCAACAGACACCCACAGAGACACACAGAGACCAACAGAGACTACCAGACACCAACAACACCCACAGAGACCCACAGCGACCCACAGAGACCAACAGAGACCCACAGAGACCCACAGACATCCACAGAGACCCACATACATCCACAGAGACCCACAGAGACCCACAGAGACCAACAGAGACCCACAGAGACCCACAGAGACCAACAGAGACCAACATAGACCAACAGAAACCCACAAACACCCACAGAGACCCACAGAGACCCACAGAGACCCACAGACATCCACAGAGACCCACAGAGACCCACAGAGACCCACAGACACCCACAGAGACCCACAGAGACCCACAGAGACCCACAGACATCCACAGCGACCCACAGAGACCCACAGAGAACCACAGAGACACACAGAGACCAACCGAGACCCACAGAGACCCACAGAGACACACAGAGACCCACAGAGACCCACAGAGACCCACAGAGACCAACAGAGACCAACAGAGACCAACAGAGACCCACAGAGACCCACAGCGACCCACAGCGACCCACAGAGACCCACAGACATCCACAGAGACCCACAGAGACCCACAGAGACACACAGAGACCAACAGACACCCACAGAGACACACAGAGACCAACAGAGACTACCAGACACCAACAACACCCACAGAGACCCACAGCGACCCACAGAGACCAACAGAGACCCACAGAGACCCACAGACATCCACAGAGACCCACAGACATCCACAGAGACCCACAGAGACCCACAGAGACCCACAGACATCCACAAAGACCCACAGAGACCCACAGAGACCAAGAGACACCCACAGAGACCAACAGACATCCACAGAGACCCACAGAGACCCACAGAGACCACCAGAGACCCACAGAGACCCACAGACATCCACAGAGACCCACAGAGACCCACAGACATCCACAGAGACCCACAGACATCCACAGAGACCCACAGAGACCCACAGACATCCACAGAGACCCACAGAGATCCACAAAGACCCACAGAGTCCCACAGAGACCAACAGACACCCACAGAGACCCACAGAGACCCACAGAGACCAACAGAGACCCACAGAGACCCACAGAGACCAACAGACACCCACAGACACCCACAGAGACCCACAGAGACCCACAGAGACCCATAGAGACCCACAGAGACCAACAGACACCCACAGAGACCCACAGAGACCAACAGACACCCACAGAGACCCACAGAGACCAACAGACACCCACAGAGACCCACAGACATCCACAGAGACCCACAGAGACCCACAGAGACCAACAGACACCCACAGAGACCCACAGAGACCAACAGAGACCCACAGAGACCCACAGAGACCCACAGAGACCAACAGACACCCATAGAGACCCACAGAGACCAACAGACACCCACATAGACCCACAGAGACCAACAGACACCCACAGAGACCCACAGAGACAAACAGACACCCACAGAGACCCACAGAGACCCACAGAGACCAACAGACACCCACAGACACCCACAGAGACCCACAGAGACCCACAGAGACACATAGAGACCCACAGAGACCAACAGACACCCACAGAGACCCAAAGAGACCAACAGACACCCACAGAGACCCACAGAGACCAACAGACACCCACAGAGACCCACAGACATCCACAGAGACCCACAGAAACCCACAGAGACCAACAGACACCCACAGATACCCACAGAGACCCACAGAGACCCACAGAGACCCACATAGACCAACAGAGACCCACAGAGACCCACAGAGACCCACAGAGACCAACAGAGACCCACAGAGACCAACAGAGACCCACAGAGACCCACAGAGACCCACAGAGACCAACAGACACCCACAGACACCCACAGAGACCCACAGCGACTCACAGCGACCCACAGAGACCCACAGAGACCAACAGACACCAACAGACACCCACAGAGACCCACAGAGACCCACAGACATCCACAGAGACCCACAGAGACCCACAGAGACCCAAAGAGACGTACAGAGACCCACAAAGACCCACAGAGACCCACAGAGACCAACAGACATCCACAGAGACCCACAGAGACCCACAGAGACCCACAGAGACCCACAGAGACCCACAGACATCCACAGAGACCCACAGAGACCCACAGAGACACACAGAGACCAACAGACACCCACAGAGACACACAGAGACCAACAGAGACTACCAGACACCAACAACACCCACAGAGACCCACAGCGACCCACAGAGACCAACAGAGACCCACAGAGACCCACAGACATCCACAGAGACCCACAGACATCCACAGAGACCCACAGAGACCCACAGAGACCCACAGACATCCACAAAGACCCACAGAGACCCACAGAGACCAAGAGACACCCACAGAGACCAACAGACATCCACAGAGACCCACAGAGACCCACAGAGACCACCAGAGACCCACAGAGACCCACAGACATCCACAGAGACCCACAGAGACCCACAGACATCCACAGAGACCCACAGACATCCACAGAGACCCACAGAGACCCACAGACATCCACAGAGACCCACAGAGATCCACAAAGACCCACAGAGTCCCACAGAGACCAACAGACACCCACAGAGACCCACAGAGACCCACAGAGACCAACAGAGACCCACAGAGACCCACAGAGACCAACAGACACCCACAGACACCCACAGAGACCCACAGAGACCCACAGAGACCCATAGAGACCCACAGAGACCAACAGACACCCACAGAGACCCACAGAGACCAACAGACACCCACAGAGACCCACAGAGACCAACAGACACCCACAGAGACCCACAGACATCCACAGAGACCCACAGAGACCCACAGAGACCAACAGACACCCACAGAGACCCACAGAGACCAACAGAGACCCACAGAGACCCACAGAGACCCACAGAGACCAACAGACACCCATAGAGACCCACAGAGACCAACAGACACCCACATAGACCCACAGAGACCAACAGACACCCACAGAGACCCACAGAGACAAACAGACACCCACAGAGACCCACAGAGACCCACAGAGACCAACAGACACCCACAGACACCCACAGAGACCCACAGAGACCCACAGAGACACATAGAGACCCACAGAGACCAACAGACACCCACAGAGACCCAAAGAGACCAACAGACACCCACAGAGACCCACAGAGACCAACAGACACCCACAGAGACCCACAGACATCCACAGAGACCCACAGAAACCCACAGAGACCAACAGACACCCACAGATACCCACAGAGACCCACAGAGACCCACAGAGACCCACATAGACCAACAGAGACCCACAGAGACCCACAGAGACCCACAGAGACCAACAGAGACCCACAGAGACCAACAGAGACCCACAGAGACCCACAGAGACCCACAGAGACCAACAGACACCCACAGACACCCACAGAGACCCACAGCGACTCACAGCGACCCACAGAGACCCACAGAGACCAACAGACACCAACAGACACCCACAGAGACCCACAGAGACCCACAGACATCCACAGAGACCCACAGAGACCCACAGAGACCCAAAGAGACGTACAGAGAACCACAAAGACCCACAGAGACCCACAGAGACCAACAGACATCCACAGAGACCCACAGAGACCCACAGAGACCCACAGAGACCCACAGAGACGTACAGAGACCCACAAAGACCCACAGAGACCCACAGAGACCAACAGACATCCACAGAGACCCACAGAGACCCACAGAGACCCACAGAGACCCACAGAGACGTACAGAGACCCACAAAGACCCACAGAGACCCACAGAGACCAACAGACACCCACAGAGACCCACAGAGACACACAGAGACCCACAGGCACCCACAGAGACCCACAGAGACCCACAGAGACCCACGGAGATCCACAGAGACCCACAGAGACCAACAGACATCAACAGAGACCCACAGAGACCCACAGAGACCCACAGAGACGTACAGAGACCCACAAAGACCCACAGAGACCCACAGAGACCAACAGACACCCACAGAGACCCACAGAGACACACAGAGACCCACAGACACCCACAGAGACCCACAGAGACCCACAGAGACCCACAGAGACCCACGGAGATCCACAGAGACCCACAAAGACCCACAGAGACCCACAGACACCAACAGAGACCCACAGAGACAAACAAAGAGACCCACAGAGACCCACACAGAGACCAACAGACACCCACAGAGACCCACAGAGACCCACAGACAACCACAGAGACCCACAGCGACCCACAGAGACCCACAGAGACCCACAGACAACCACAGAGACCCACAGTGACCCACAGAGACCCACAGAGACCCACAGAGACCCACAGAGACCAACAGACACCCACAGAGACCCACAGAGACCCACAGACAACCACAGAGACCCACAGCGACCCACAGAGACCCACAGAGACCCACAGAGACCCACAGAGACCAACAGACATCCACAGAGACCCACAGAGACAAACAAAGAGACCCACAGAGACCCACACAGAGACCAACAGACACCCACAGAGACCCACAGAGACCCACAGACAACCACAGAGACCCACAGAGACCAACAGAGACCCACAGAGACCAACAGACACCCACAGAGACCCACAGACAACCACAGAGACCCACAAAGACCCACAGAGACCCACAGAGACCAACAGACACCCACAGAGACCCACAGAGACACACAGAGACCCACAGACACCCACAGAGACCCACAGAGACCCACAGAGACCCACAGAGACCCACGGAGATCCACAGAGACCCACAAAGACCCACAGAGACCCACAGACACCAACAGAGACCCACAGAGACAAACAAAGAGACCCACAGAGACCCACACAGAGACCAACAGACACCCACAGAGACCCACAGAGACCCACAGACAACCACAGAGACCCACAGCGACCCACAGAGACCCACAGAGACCCACAGACAACCACAGAGACCCACAGTGACCCACAGAGACCCACAGAGACCCACAGAGACCCACAGAGACCAACAGACACCCACAGAGACCCACAGAGACCCACAGACAACCACAGAGACCCACAGCGACCCACAGAGACCCACAGAGACCCACAGAGACCAACAGACATCCACAGAGACCCACAGAGACAAACAAAGAGACCCACAGAGACCCACACAGAGACCAACAGACACCCACAGAGACCCACAGAGACCCACAGACAACCACAGAGACCCACAGAGACCAACAGAGACCCACAGAGACCCACAGACACCAACAGAGACCCACAGAGACAAACAAAGAGACCCACAGAGACCTACAGAGACCAACAGACACCCACAGAGACCCACAGAGACCCACAGAGACCCACAGCGACCCACAGAGACCCACAGAGACCCACAGAGACCCACAGCGACCCACAGCGACCCACACAGAGACCAACAGCGACCCACAGCGACCCACACAGAGACCAACAGAGACCCACAGACACCAACAGAGACCCACAGAGACGAACAAAGAGACCCACAGAGACCCACACAGAGACCAACAGACACCCACAGAGACCCACAGAGACCCACAGACAACCACAGAGACCCACAGCGACCCACAGAGACCCACAGAGACCCACAGACAACCACAGCGACCCACAGAGACCCACAGAGACCCACAGAGACCCACAGAGACCCACAGAGACCCACAGCGACCCACAGCGACCCACACAGAGACCAACAGCGACCCACAGCGACCCACACAGAGACCAACAGAGACCCACAGACACCAACAGAGACCCACAGAGACGAACAAAGAGACCCACAGAGACCCACACAGAGACCAACAGACACCCACAGAGACCCACAGAGACCCACAGACAACCACAGAGACCCACAGCGACCCACAGAGACCCACAGAGACCCACAGACAACCACAGAGACCCACAGCGACCCACAGAGACCCACAGAGACCCACAGAGACCCACAGAGACCCACAGAGACCAACAGAGACCCACAGAGACCAACAGACACCCACAGAGACCCACAGAGACAAACAAAGAGACCCACAGAGACCCACACAGAGACCAACAGACACCCACAGAGACCCACAGAGACCCACAGACAACCACAGAGACCCACAGAGACCAACAGAGACCCACAGACACCAACAGAGACCCACAGAGACAAACAAAGAGACCCACAGAGACCTACAGAGACCAACAGACACCCACAGAGACCCACAGAGACCCACAGAGACCCACAGCGACCCACAGAGACCCACAGAGACCCACAGAGACCCACAGAGACCCACAGCGACCCACAGCGACCCACACAGAGACCAACAGAGACCCACAGAGACCCACAGAGACCCACAGAGACCCACAGCGACCCACAGCGACCCACACAGAGACCAACAGAGACCCACAGCGACCGGGAGAGGGAGTTAACATCTCAGCGCTGCCCGCCCCACCGCCACGAGCTCACAGAGGGAGTCTCACCGTGGATCGGCAACTCCAGAGGCCGGCAGATCACCAGCGGTGCTGATGGTGGTGACACAGGCCTCGCCGGCGGTGGCGGTGGTGGTGGTGGTGGTAGTGGCGGTGATCGTGGGGATGAGCGTGTTGATTAAGAGGGGGAAGCTTTCTGGTGTTTGCTGCTTGGTCAGGCAGGAGGGGCAGCCCTGATCGTCTGTTGAGAGGCAGAGAGACAGAAAGACTCAGACACCTACCCACTTACCTACCCACCTACCGACCCACTCGCCCACTCACCCACCCACCGACCAATCCACCCACTCATTCACCGACCCACTCGCCCACCCAACCACCCACTCACTCCCCACTCACCCACTCACTCACTCACCCATCCACCCACTCACCAACTCACTCACCCACCCACTCACCCACTCACCCATCCACCCACTCACCCATCCACCCACTCGCCCACCCAACCACCCACTCACTCCCCACTCACCCACTCACTCACTCACCTACCCACCCACTCACCCACCCACTCACTCACCCACCCACCCACTCACTCACCCACCCACCCACCCACTCACTCAACCCACCCAATCGCCTACTCATTCATCCACAAACCCACCCACCCAACCACCCACTCACTCACCCACTCACTCACTCATCCACCCACTCACCCACCCACCCAATCACCTATTCACTCATTCACTCACCCACAAACCCACTCACTCACTCATTCACCCACTTACCCACTCAATCACCCACCCACTCACCCAACCACCCACTCACTCACCCACCCACCCACCCACTCACTCACTCACTCACCCACCCACCCACCCACCCACTCACTGACCCACCCAATCACCTACTCACTCATTCACTCACCCACAAACCCACTCAATCACTCCCCACTCACCCACTCACTCACTCACCTACCCACCCACTCACCCACCCACTCACTCACCCACCCACCCACCCACTCACTCACCCACCCACCCACCCACCCACTCACTCAACCCACCCAATCGCCTACTCACTCATCCACAAACCCACCCACCCAACCACCCACTCACTCACCCACTCACTCACTCACCCACCCACTCACCCACCCACCCAATCACCTATTCACTCATTCACTCACCCACAAACCCACTCACTCACTCATTCACCCACTTACCCACTCAATCACCCACCCACTCACCCAACCACCCACTCACTCACCCACCCACCCACCCACTCACTCACTCACTCACCCACCCACCCACCCACCCACTCACTGACCCACCCAATCACCTACTCACTCATTCACTCACCCACAAACCCACTCAATCACTCACCCACTCACTCACTCACCCACCCACTCACTCACTCACCCAACCACCCACTCACTCACTCACTCACCCACCCACTCACCTACCCACCCAATCACCTATTCACTCATTCACTCACCCACAAACCCACTCACTCACTCATTCACCTACTTACCCACTCAATCACCCACCCACTCACCCAACCACCCACTCAATCACCCACCCACTCACTCACTCACCACCCAGCCACCCACCCACTCACTCACCCAGCCAATCACCTACTCACTCATTCACTCACCCACAAACCCACTCAATCACTCACCCACTCACTCACTCACCCACCCACTCACTCACTCACCCAACCACCCACTCACTCACTCACCCACCCACTCACCCACCCACCCAATCTCCTATTCACTCATTCACTCACCCACAAACCCACTCACTCACTCATTCACCTACTTACCCACTCAATCACCCACCCACTCACCCAACCACCCACTCAATCACCCACCCACCCACTCACTCACTCACCACCCACCCACCCACTCACTCACCCACCCAATCACCTACTCACTCATTCACTCACCCACAAACCCACTCAATCACTCACCCACTCACTCACCAACCCACCCACTCACTCACCCACCCAATCACCTATTCACTCACTCACTCACCCACCCACTCACCCACCCACCCAATCACCTATTCACTCATTCACTCACCCACAAACCCACTCACTCACTCATTCACCTACTTACCCACTCAATCGCCAACCCACTCACCCAACCACCCACTCAATCACCCACCCACCCACTCACTCACTCACTCACCCACCCACCCACTCACTCACCCACCCAATCACCTACTCACTCATTCACTCACCCACAAACCCACTCAATCACTCACCCACTCACTCACCAACCCACCCACTCACTCACCCACCCAATCACCTATTCACTCATTCACTCACCCACAAACCCACCCACTCACCCACTCACTCACTCACCCACACACTCACCCACTCACTCACTCACCCACCCACTCACTCACCCACTCACTCACTCACCCACACACTCACCCACTCACTCACTCACCCACCCACTCACTCACCCACCCAATCACCTACGCACTCATTCACTCACCCACAAACCCACTCAATCACTCACCCACTCACTCACTCACTCACCCACCCACTCACTCATCCACAAACCCACCCACCCACCCAACCACCCACTCACTCACTCACCCACTCACTCATTCACTCACCCAACCACCCACTCACTCACCCACTCACTCACTCACTCACCCACCCACTCACTCATCCACCAACCCACCCACCCATGGCGTTGATGCTCAGAGCAGCGCTGTCATGCTGCGTGGTGTTCATGGCGTCTCTCGCTGTAATCCACAGGGTCTCTGTGAGGAGAGCGGTGGGGGGGTGGGGGGGGTCACCACACGGACTCAACAACACAGATTCACATCATCATCACAAACTCACCTCATCACCACGGACTCACCTCATCGCCACAAACCCACAACACAGACTCACATCATCAACACAGATTCACATCAACAACACAGACTCACATCATCAACACAGACTCACATCAACAACACAGACTCACATCACCAACACAGACTCACATCAACAACACAGACTCACATCATCAACACAGACTCACATCACCAACACAGACTCACATCACCAACACAGACTCACATCAACAACACAGACTCACATCATCAACACAGACTCACATCAACAACACAGACTCACATCATCAACACAGACTCACATCAACAACACAGACTCACATCATCAACACAGACTCACATCAACAACACAGACTCACATCATCAACACAGACTCACATCAACAACACAGACTCACATCATCAACACAGACTCACATCAACAACCACAGACTCACATCATCAACACAGACTCACATCATCAACACAGACTCACATCAACAACACAGACTCACATCATCAACACAGACTCACATCAACAACACAGACTCACATCATCAACACAGACTCACATCAACAACACAGACTCACATCAACAACCACAGACTCACATCATCAACACAGACTCACATCAACAACACAGACTCACATCAACAACACAGACTCACATCAACAACAACACAGACTCACATCATCAACACAGACTCACATCAACAACACAGACTCACATCAACAACACAGACTCACATCAACAACACAGACTCACATCAACAACACAGACTCACATCACAGACTCACATCATCAACACAGACTCACATCATCATCAACACGAACTCACATCATCATCAAACACAGACTCACAACACAGACTCACATCATCAACACAGACTCACATCAACAAACACAGACTCACATCACAGACTCACATCATCAACACGGACTCACATCATCAACACAGACTCACATCAACAACACAGACTCACATCAACAACACAGACTCACATCATCAACACAGACTCACATCATCATCAACAACAACACAGACTCACGTCATCAACAACACAGACTCACATCAACACCAACACAGACTGACATCATCAACACAGACTCACATCAACAAACACAGACTCACATCACAGACTCACATCATCAACACGGACTCACATCATCAACACAGACTCACATCAACAACACAGAATCACATCAACAACACAGACTCACATCAACAACAACACAGACTCACATCATCAACACAGACTCACATCAACAACACAGACTCACATCAACAACACAGACTCACATCAACAACACAGACTCACATCAACAACACAGACTCACATCAACAACACAGACTCACATCACAGACTCACATCATCAACACAGACTCACATCATCATCAACACGAACTCACATCATCATCAAACACAGACTCACAACACAGACTCACATCATCAACACAGACTCACATCAACAAACACAGACTCACATCACAGACTCACATCACAGACTCACATCATCAACACGGACTCACATCATCAACACAGACTCACATCAACAACACAGACTCACATCAACAACACAGACTCACATCATCAACACAGACTCACATCATCATCAACAACAACACAGACTCACGTCATCAACAACACAGACTCACATCAACACCAACACAGACTCACATCATCAACACAGACTCACATCAACAAACACAGACTCACATCAACACCAACACAGACTCACATCACAGACTCACATCATCAACACGGACTCACATCATCAACACAGACTCACATCATCAACACAGACTCACATCATCAACACAGACTCACATCATCAACACAGACTCACATCATCATCAACAACACAGACTCACATCATCAACACAGACTCACATCAACAAACACAGACTCACATCACAGACTCACATCATCAACACGGACTCACATCATCAACACAGACTCACATCATCAACACAGACTCACATCATCAACACAGACTCACATCATCAACACAGACTCACATCATCAACACAGACTCACATCATCAACACAGACTCACATCATCATCAACAACAACACAGACTCACGTCATGAACAACACAGACTCACATCAACAACACAGACTCACATCAACAACACAGACTCACATCAACAACACAGACTCACATCATCAACACAGACTCACATCATCAACACAGACTCACATCATCAACACAGACTAACATCAACAACACAGACTCACATCATCAACACAGACTCACATCATCAACACAGACTCACATCATCAACACAGACTCACATCAACAACACAGACTCACATCATCAACACAGACTAACATCAACAACACAGACTCACATCATCAACACAGACTCACATCATCAACACAGACTCACATCATCAACACAGACTCACATCATCAACACAGACTCACATCATCAACACGGACTCACATCATCAACACAGACTCACATCATCATCAACAACACAGACTCACGTCATCAACCACACTCACATCATCATCAACACAGACTCACATCATCATCAACACAGACTCACATCATCATCAACAACAACACAGACTCACATCAACAACAGACTCACATCATCATCAACACAGACTCACATCATCATCAACACAGACTCACACCATCATCAACAACAACACAGACTCACATCAACAACAACACAGACTCACATCAACAACACAGACTCACATCAACAACACAGACTCACATCAACAACACAGACTCACATCATCAACACGAACTCACATTAACAACAACAACACAGACTCACAACACAGACTCACATCATCAACACGAACTCACATTAGCAACAACACAGACTCACAACACAGACTCACATCATCAACACGAACTCACATTAACAACAACAACACAGACTCACAACACAGACTCACATCATCAACACGAACTCACATTAACACCAACAACACAGACTCACAACACAGACTCACATCATCAACACGAACTCACATTAACAACAACAACACAGACTCACATCATCAACACGAACTCACATTAACACCAACAACACAGACTCACAACACAGACTCACATTCACAACACGAACTCACATTAACACCAACAACACAGACTCACAACACAGACTCACATCATCAACACGAACTCACATTAACAACAACAACACAGACTCACATCATCAACACGAACTCACATTAACACCAACAACACAGACTCACAACACAGACTCACATTCACAACACGAACTCACATTAACACCAACAACACAGACTCACAACACAGACTCACATTCACAACACGAACTCACATTAACAACAACAACACAGACTCACATCATCAACACGAACTCACATTAACACCAACAACACAGACTCACAACACAGACTCACATTCACAACACGAACTCACATTAACACCAACAACACAGACTCACAACACAGACTCACATTCACAACACGAACTCACATTAACAACAACAACACAGACTCACAACACAGACTCACATCATCAACAACACAGACTCACATCATCATCAAACACAGACTCACAGCACATACTCACATCATCAACACGAACTCACATCATCAACAAACACAAACTCACATCATCAACAACCACAGACTCACAACACAGACTCACATCAACAACAAACACGGACTCACGTCCTCACCTCTTCGAGGGGAAACGCGCTGATCACGACGACCACGACGGAGAGAAATCTCAAGAAGCGGCCGTCTGCTGAGCACGTGCCCAGAGCTATGACGACACTGCACGCCGACGTCACGTGGTCGCGGCACGTAACCCCGCCCCCAAGTCTATGACGCTGTAACGCTCGCCCCGCCCACCAGCCCCGCCCACCGCCAACTCCAACCGCCCCCCGCCAAACGCCCCCGCCCACTAGCCCCGCCCACCACCCCAGCCAACCGCCCCCCACTCCGCCCACTAGCCCCGCCCACCGCCAACTCCAACCGCCACCACCAACAGCCACCGCCTCCCCCCAACCGCCCCGCCCCCATCCCCCGCCGCTACTTCCGGTTCCGGTGGCGGTAGGATGCCTCCTACTAGCCCCCCCCTCCCCCCTAGGTCGACTCAGCCTGAAATGGGGGAGAGACAAAGACGGCCGGGCGGGCGTGGTGCTGGCCACCCCCCTCCCCCCTTTGTATGCCGCAGTGCCCGTGTAGTGTGGTGTGTGTGGTGTGGTGTGTGTGTGTGGTGTGTGTGGTGTGTGTGGTATGGTGTGTGTGGTGTGTTTGGTGTGGTATGTGTGGTGTGTGTGGTGTGTGTGTGTGTGGTGTGTGTGTGGTGTGTGTGGTATGGTGTGTGTGGTGTGTTTGGCGTGGTATGTGTGGTGTGTGTATGGTGTGTGTGGAGTGTATGTGGTGTGGTGTGGTGTGTGTGGTATGGTGTGTGTGTGGTGTGTTTGGTGTGGTATGTGTGGTGTGTGTGTGGTGTGTGTGGTGTGTGTGGTATGGTGTGTGTGGTGTGTTTGGTGTGGTATGTGTGGTGTGCGTATGGTGTGTGTGGTGTGTGTGTGGTGTGGTGTGTGTGGTATGGTGTGTGTGGTGTGTTTGGTGTGGTATGTGTGGTGTGTGTGTGGTGTGGTGTGGTGTGTGTGGTATGGTGTGTGTGGTGTGTTTGGTGTGGTATGTGTGGTGTGTGTATGGTGTGTGTGGTGTGTGTGTGGTGTGTGTGGTATGGTGTGTGTGTGGTGTGTGTGGTATGGTGTGTGTGGTGTGTTTGGTGTGGTATGTGTGGTGTGTGTGGTGTGTGTGGTGTGTGTGTGGTGTGGTGTGTGTGGTATGGTGTGTGTGGTGTGTGTGGTATGGTGTGGTGTGTGTGGTGTGGTATGGTGTGTGTGGTATGGTGTGTGTGTGGTATGGTATGGTGTGTGTGGTGTGTGTGGTATGGTGTGGTGTGTGTGTGGTATGGTATGGTGTGTGTGGTGTGTGTGGTATGGTGTGTGTGTGGTATGGTATGGTGTGTGTGGTGTGTGTGGTATGGTGTGTGTGGTGTGTGTGGTATGGTGTGTGTGTGTGTGGTATGGTGTGTGTGGTGTGTGTGGTATGGTGTGTGTGGTGTGTGTGGTATGGCGTGGTGTGTGTGTGGTATGGTATGGTGTGTGTGGTGTGTGTGGTATGGTGTGTGTGGTGTGTTTGGTGTGGTATGTGTGGTGTGTGTGTGGTGTGGTGTGTGTGGTATGGTGTGTGTGGTGTGTTTGGTGTGGTATGTGTGGTGTGTGTATGGTGTGTGTGGTGTGTGTGTGGTGTGGTGTGTGTGGTATGGTGTGTGTGTGGTGTGTGTGGTGTGGTATGGTGTGTGTGGTGTGTTTGGTGTGGTATGTGTGTGGTGTGTGTGGTGTGGTGTGTGTGTGGTGTGGTGTGTGTGGTATGGTGTGTGTGGTGTGTGTGGTATGGTGTGGTGTGTGTGGTGTGGTATGGTGTGTGTGGTATGGTGTGTGTGTGGTATGGTATGGTGTGTGTGGTGTGTGTGGTATGGTGTGGTGTGTGTGTGGTATGGTATGGTGTGTGTGGTGTGTGTGGTATGGTGTGTGTGTGGTATGGTATGGTGTGTGTGGTGTGTGTGGTATGGTGTGTGTGGTGTGTGTGGTATGGTGTGTGTGTGTGGTATGGTGTGTGTGGTGTGTGTGGTATGGTGTGTGTGGTGTGTGTGGTATGGTGTGGTGTGTGTGTGGTATGGTATGGTGTGTGTGGTGTGTGTGGTATGGTGTGTGTGGTGTGTTTGGTGTGGTATGTGTGGTGTGTGTGTGGTGTGTGTGTGGTGTGTGTGGTATGGTGTGTGTGGTGTGTTTGGTGTGGTATGTGTGGTGTGTGTATGGTGTGTGTGGTGTGTGTGTGGTGTGTGTGGTATGGTGTGTGTGTGGTGTGTGTGGTGTGGTATGGTGTGTGTGGTGTGTTTGGTGTGGTATGTGTGGTGTGTGTGGTGTGTGTGGTGTGGTGTGTGTGGTGTGGTGTGTGTGGTATGGTGTGTGTGGTGTGTGTGGTATGGTGTGGTGTGTGTGGTGTGGTATGGTGTGTGTGGTATGGTGTGTGTGTGGTATGGTATGGTGTGTGTGGTGTGTGTGGTATGGTGTGGTGTGTGTGTGGTATGGTATGGTGTGTGTGGTGTGTGTGGTATGGTGTGTGTGTGGTATGGTATGGTGTGTGTGGTGTGTGTGGTATGGTGTGTGTGGTGTGTGTGGTATGGTGTGTGTGTGTGGTATGGTGTGTGTGGTGTGTGTGGTATGGTGTGTGTGGTGTGTGTGGTATGGTGTGGTGTGTGTGTGGTATGGTATGGTGTGTGTGGTGTGTGTGGTATGGTGTGTGTGGTGTGTTTGGTGTGGTATGTGTGGTGTGTGTGTGGTGTGTGTGTGGTGTGGTGTGTGTGGTATGGTGTGTGTGGTGTGTTTGGTGTGGTATGTGTGGTGTGTGTATGGTGTGTGTGGTGTGTGTGTGGTGTGTGTGGTATGGTGTGTGTGTGGTGTGTGTGGTGTGGTATGGTGTGTGTGGTGTGTTTGTTGTGGTATGTGTGGTGTGTGTGGTGTGTGTGGTGTGGTGTGTGTGGTGTGGTGTGGTGTGTGTGGTATGGTGTGTGTGGTGTGTGTGGTATGGTGTGGTGTGTGTGGTGTGGTATGGTGTGTGTGGTATGGTGTGTGTGTGGTATGGTATGGTGTGTGTGGTGTGTGTGGTATGGTGTGGTGTGTGTGTGGTATGGTATGGTGTGTGTGGTGTGTGTGGTATGGTGTGTGTGTGGTATGGTATGGTGTGTGTGGTGTGTGTGGTATGGTGTGTGTGGTGTGTGTGGTATGGTGTGTGTGTGTGGTATGGTGTGTGTGGTGTGTGTGGTATGGTGTGTGTGGTGTGTGTGGTATGGTGTGGTGTGTGTGTGGTATGGTATCGTGTGTGTGGTGTGTGTGGTATGGTGTGTGTGGTGTGTTTGGTGTGGTATGTGTGGTGTGTGTGTGGTGTGTGTGTGGTGTGGTGTGTGTGGTATGGTGTGTGTGGTGTGTTTGGTGTGGTATGTGTGGTGTGTGTATGGTGTGTGGAGTGTGTGTGGTGTGGTGTGTGTGGTATGGTGTGTGTGTGGTGTGTGTGGTGTGGTATGGTGTGTGTGGTGTGTTTGGTGTGGTATGTGTGGTGTGTGTGGTGTGTGTGGTGTGGTGTGTGTGTGGTGTGGTGTGTGTGGTATGGTGTGTGTGGTGTGTGTGGTATGGTGTGGTGTGTGTGGTGTGGTATGGTGTGTGTGGTATGGTGTGTGTGTGGTATGGTATGGTGTGTGTGGTGTGTGTGGTATGGTGTGGTGTGTGTGTGGTATGGTATGGTGTGTGTGGTGTGTGTGGTATGGTGTGTGTGTGGTATGGTATGGTGTGTGTGGTGTGTGTGGTATGGTGTGTGTGGTGTGTGTGGTAGGGTGTGTGTGTGTGGTATGGTGTGTGTGGTGTGTGTGGTATGGTGTGTGTGGTGTGTGTGGTATGGTGTGGTGTGTGTGTGGTATGGTATGGTGTGTGTGGTGTGTGTGGTATGGTGTGTGTGTGTGGTATGGTGTGTGTGGTGTGTGTGGTATGGTGTGTGTGGTGTGTGTGGTATGGCGTGTGGTGCGTGTGGTGTGTGTGGTATGGTGTGGTGTGTGTGTGGTATGGTATGGTGTGTGTGGTGTGTGTGGTGTGTGTGGTATGGTGTGTGTGTGTGGTATGGTGTGTGTGGTGTGTGTGGTGTGTGTGGTATGGCGTGTGTGGTGTGTGTGGTATGGTGTGTGGTGCGTGTGGTGTGTGTATGGTATGGTGTGTGTGGTGTGTGTGGTATGGCGTGTGTGGTGTGTGTGGTATGGCGTGTGGTGTGTGTGGTGTGTGTGGTATGGTGTGTGTGTGTGGTATGGTGTGTGTGGTGTGTGTGGTATGGTGTGTGTGGTGTGTGTGGTGTGTGTGGTATGGTGTGTGTGGTGTGTGCGTGTGGTGTGTGGTGTGTAGTGTGGTGTGTGTGGTATGGTGTGTGTGGTATGGCGTGTGGTGTGTGTGGTGTGTGTGGTATGGTGTGTGTGGTGTGTGCGTGTGGTGTGTAGTGTGGTGTGTGTGGAATGGTGTGTGTGGTATGGCGTGTGGTGTGTGTGGTGTGTGTGGTATGGTGTGTGTGGTGTGTGCGTGTGGTGTGTGGTGTGTGTGTGGTATGGTATGGTGTGTGTGGTGTGTGTGGTATGGTGTGTGTGGTGTGTGCGTGTGGTGTGTGGTATGGTATGGTGTGTGTGGTGTGTGTGGTATGGTGTGTGTGGTATGGTGTGTGTGTGGTATGGTGTGTGTGGTGTGTGCGTGTGGTGTGTAGTGTGGTGTGTGTGGTATGGTGTGTGGTGTGTGTGGTGCGATCAAGGGATGGCTCCCTATTGGCCAACCACGTTATGTATGCCGATGATTTGGTAATAGCTGCTCATTCAGAATAGGAGTTGGAGACGCTGCTGCTGAGACTGGAGCGTGCCACTAAGAGGTGGGGCCTTACCATCAGCCCCACCAAAACTAAGCACCTGCCTGCGTATTTTGTACCATCGGACACTGCACCCCACAACTCCCAATCGGTGATGGGGAAGTTGTGGAGAGAGTGGAGAGTTTCCCATACCTGGGCAGTGTGCTTATGACCGGCTCCAGTTTATCAGCAGAGGTCTCACTCCGAATCAGCTACCTGGTCTGTCGCTCCGCACGAAGCTTCAGGTCTTCTCGGCCACGGTCATTCCCTCCCTTCTCTACGCTTGCGAAACGTGGACCCCCCTAATGGAGCATCTTCGCCGGTTGGAAACATTTAGGCTGGCCTGCCTACGATCCATCCTGGGTTTAACCTGCAGGCTGGATTGTGTGAGGAGCTCACAAATCCTTGAAAGATCTGGGCAAAGTCCCATCGGTGAGCTCCTCCGGCAGGCAAGGCTGCGTTGGCTGGGTCATGTAGCCCGCATGCCCAGCCACCGCATGCCTAAACAGCTTTTGTTCGGCCAGATCGAGGGGGCTAAACGGGCGCGGCACGGGCTAGAGAAGAGATGGAGTGATATGGTACAGGAGGACGTGGAGCTGAGTGGACTTGCCGATGACTGGTACCAGCGGTGTCAAGATCGGCCTCAGTGGAGGAGGCTCGTGAAGGACGCTACTGGGCAGTTGGAGGCAGTCGCCCTCCAACAACAACGGAGGGCGGAGGAGCGACGCTCACAACAACGAGCGGAGCGCCGGGTGGCTAAAGCACAGCGAGTTGGTACAGTAGGGGGCACAGGTGGTGCATCAGCCAGTCATCTCGGTCATCTCAGTCAGTCGACCCGTGGCACCTGCTGGGTCTGCCCCGTGACCTCCTGCCAGCGGGCGTTCGACACTTCACGTGGCCTCAAGGTGCACTTGGCCTGGCACAAGCGTCGTGGTGACGTCACCGCCACTTAGTGGCGAATGGCGGTTGTTGTTGTTGTGTGAGTGAGTGTGTGAGTGAGTGTATGAGTATGAGTGAGTGTGTGAGTATGTGAGTGAGTGTGAGTGAGTGTGTGAATGTGTGTGAGTGTTTATGTGAGTGTGTGTGTGAGTATGTCAGTGAGTGTGAGTGAGTGAGTGTGTTAGTGTGTGTGTGTGAGTGTGTGTGAGTGTGTGAGTGTGTGTGAGTGTGTGTGTGAGTGTATGTGAGTGAATGTGTGAGTGAGTGTTAGTGAGTGTGTGTGTGAGTGAGTATGTGTTAGTGTGTGTGAGTGTGTGAGTGAGTGTGTGTGTTAGTGTGTGAGTGAGTATATGTTAGTGTGTGTGAGTGTTAGTGAGTGTGTGAGTGTGTGTGAGTGTGTATGAGTGAGTGTGTGTTAGTGAGTGTGTATGTAAGTGTGTTAGTGTATGTTAGTGTGTGTGTATGTGTGTGGAGGGGTAACATCTGAGTGAGTGTGTGAGTGATTGTATGAGTGTGTGTGAGTGTGTGTATGAGTGTGTGTGAGTGTGTGTGAGTGTGTGTGAGTGTGTGTGAGTGAGTGTGTGAGTGAGTGTATGCTAGTTAGTGTTTATGTATGTATGTATGTGAGTGTGTGCTAGTTAGTGTATATGTTAGTGTATGTGAGTGTGTGTGTGTGAGTAGAGGGGTAACATCTGAGTGAGTGAGTGAGTGTGTGAGTCAGTGTGTGTGTGAGTGAGTGTGTGTGTGAGTGTATGTTAGTGTATGTGTTAGTGTGTGTGTATGCGTGTGTGTGTATGAGTGTGTATGTGTGTATGTAAGTGTATGTTAGTGTGTGTGTATGTGAGTGTGTGTTAGTATGAGTGTGTATGTGTGTATGTAAGTGTATGTGAGTGTGTGAGTGTGTATGAGTGAGTGTATGAGTGAGTGAGTGTGTATGAGTGTGTGAGTGTATGAGTGTGTGTGTGAGTGTGTGTTAGTGTGTGTGTATGTATGTGTGTATATGTGAGTGTGTATGTACGTGTATGTGTGTGTATGTGAGTGTATGTGAGTGTATGTTAGTGAGTGTGTGTGTATGTGAGTGTATGTGTGTATGTTAGTGAGTGTGTGTATGTGAGTGTATGTGTGTGTATGTGTGTGTGTGTGAGTGTGTATGTTAGTGAGTGTGTGTGTATGAGTATGTTAGTGAGTGTGTGTGTGTGAGTGTATGTGTGTGTATGTTAGTGAGTATGTGTGTGTGTGTGAGTGTATGTGTGTATGTTAGTGAGTGTGTGTGTGAGTGTATGTGAGTGTATGTTAGTGAGTGTGTGTGTGAGTGTATGTGTGTATGTTAGTGAGTGTGTGTGTGTGAGTGTATGTGAGTGTATGTTAGTGAGTGTGTGTGTGAGTGTATGTGTGTATGTTAGTGAGTGTGTGTGTGTGAGTGTATGTGTGTATGTTAGTGAGTGTGTGTGTGTGAGTGTATGTGTGTATGTTAGTGAGTGTGTGTGTATGAGTATGTTAGTGAGTGTGTGTGTGTGAGTGTATGTGTGTGTATGTTAGTGAGTATGTGTGTGTGTGTGAGTGTATGTGTGTATGTGTGTGAGTGTGTATGTGAGTGTGTGTGTGAGTGTGAATGTGAGTGAGAGTGTGTGTGTGTGGAGGGGTAACATCTGGTTCAGTTTATCGCCGGCAGCGTCTCGCCGTGTGGGGGTTGGTGGCTTCCAGACCGGCCCGGCCCATCCCACGAATGGTGGTTGTGGTGGTTGTGGTGGTTGCGGTGGTTGTGGTGGTTGTGGTGGTGGTTGTGGTGGTAGAGTGGTGGTTGTGGGGGTGTTGGTTGTGGTGGTTGTTGTGGTGGTGGTGGTTGTGGTGGTGGTGGTTGTGGTGGTGGAGTGGTGGTTGTGGTGGTGGTGGTGGTGGTGTTGGTGGTGGTGGTTGTGGTTGTGGTGGTTGTGGTGTTGGTGGTGTTGGTGGTGGTGGTGGTTGTGGTGGTGGTTGTGGTGGTGGTTGTGGTGGTGGTGGTGGTTGTGGTTGTGGTGGTTGTGGTGGTGGTGGTGGTTGTGGTGGTAGAGTGGTGGTTGTGGGGGTGTTGGTTGTGGTGGTTGTTGTGGTGGTGGTGGTGGTTGTGGTGGTGGTGGTTGTGGTGGTGGTTGTGGTGGTGGAGTGGTGGTTGTGGTGGTGGTGGTGGTTGTGGTGTTGGTGGTGGTGGTGGTAGTTGTGGTGGTTGTGGTGGTGGTGGTTGTGGTGGTGGTGTGGTGTTGGTGGTGGTGGTGATGGTTGTGGTGGTTGTGGTGGTTGTGGTGGTGTTGGTGGTGGTTGTGGTGGTGGTGGAGTGGTGGTGGCGTGGTGGTGGCGTGGTGGTGGTGGTGGTGTGGTGTTGGTGGTGGTGGTGGTTGTGGTGGTTGTGGTGGTTGTGGTGGTGGAGTGGTGGTGGTTGTGGTGGTGGAGTGGTGGTGGTTGTGGTGGTGGCGTGGTGGTTGTGGTGGCGTGGTGGTGGTGGCGTGTTGGTAGTGGCGTGTTGTTGTTGTTGTCGTTGTTGGTGGTGAACAACGAACATGATCAATCCCCCCACCTTCATCCACCCCAACTCAGACCGTGTTGTCCACCCCGTGCCCCTCACGAATCTCCACGTCCACCCCACAAAGCCCCGCGGCGATGGAGACACACAAACGTAACGGGGGCGACGATTTCCTTCGTGAAACTGCCCCACGGCAGAGGTCGCAAACGGGTTTTGATTCCTTACCCTACCCGTACCCTACCCGTACCCTACCCGTACCCTACCCGTACCCGTACCCTACCCGTACCCGTACCCGTACCCGGCTGCACCAGGGTCGCAAACGGGTATCCGTACCCGGCCGTACCCGTAGCCTACCCGTACCCTACCCATACCCGTACCCTACCCATACCCGTACCCTACCCATACCCGTACCCGGCCGTACCCGTACCCTACCCGTACCCGTACCCTAACCGTACCATACCCGTACCCTACCCGTACCCGTACCCTACCCGTACCTACCCGTACTCGTACCCTACCCGTACCCTACCCGTACCCTACCCGTACCCTACCCGTACCCTACCCGTACCCGGCCGCACCAGGGTCGCAAACGGGTACCCTGTGGGTCTCTATGTGTCTCTATGGGTCTCGATGGGTCTCTATGTATCTCTATGGGTCTCTATGTATCTCTGTGGGTCTCTATGCATCTCTGTGGGTCTCTATGTATCTCTGTGGGTCTCGATGGGTCTCTATGGGTATCTGTGTATCTCTATGGGTCTCTATGTGTCTCTATGTGTCTCTGTGTGTCTCTATTGGTCTCTATGGGTCTCTATGGGTCTCCATGGGTCTTTATGGGTCTCTGTGTATCTCTCAGAGTCAAACCAGAGCCGCTCATGAGCACGCATCCCATGTATGTGAATCTTTCCACTCTCTCCACAACTGCCCCATCACCGATTGGGAGGTAGGGGGGTGGAGTGTCCGATGGTACAAAACACCCAGGCAGGTGCTTAGTTTTGGTGGGGCTGATGGTAAGGCCCCACCTCTTAGTGGCAAGCTCCAGTCTCAGCAGCAGCGCCTCCAACTCCTCCTCTGAGTGAGCGGCAATCACCAAATCATCGGCATACATAACGTGGTTGAGCAATAGGGAGCCATCCCTTGACCGCACCCGGGCATCGATCAGCCTCCCATTGTATCTGTACCAGATGGAAATTCCTTTGGTACAGCCATCGTAGGCTTCATGAACTACGTGGTCGAAATAGATGTTACACACGGACACACACAGACACGTAGACACACTCAACACACACACACAGACACTTAGAGACACACACAGACACACACACAGAAACACACACTCAGACACACAGAGACACGTGTTTATATAGACACATACACACACACACACAGACACACACACAAACACACACAGGCACACACAGACACAAACACACACAGACACACAGACACACACACAGACACACACACTCAGACACACACTCAGATACAGACACATGTACACACAGACAGCCACACACATACATACACAGACACTTAGAGACAGACACACACAGACACACACACATAGACACACACACTCAGACACACAGAGACATGTGTTTACATAGACACAGACACACACACACATACACACACACACACTCAGACACACACAGGCACACACAGACACATACACATTCACACACCCAGACACACACCCAGACACACACACAAACACACACAGGCGTACACACAGACACACATATACACATACACACACCCAGATACACACACAGACACACACAGACACACACACAGACACACATATACACATAAACACACCCAAACACACACAGACACACACACAGACGCACACAGACGCACACAGAAACACACACACACACAGACACACACAGACACACACAGACACACACAGGCACACACAGGCACACACAGACACACATATACACAGACACACACACAGGCACACACACAGGCACACAGAGACACAAACAGACACACACAGACACGCACACAGTGACACACACAGACACACACACACAGACCCACACACACACAGACACGCACACAGTGACACACACAACCCCCCACACACACAGACGCGCCCTCATGTGCTGTTCGTTACTCAGGAGCCAACATCGACTCGAATTCACGTTGCGTCGTGCCTTGCCTTGGCTAGGAGATGTTGACTACCTCGCCTGGTACACAGGAGGTCGTGGGTTCAATCCCAGACCCTGAGAGATGTTGACCACCTCGCCTGGTACACAGGAGGTCGTGGGTTCAATCCCAGACACAGAGATGTTGACTACCTCGCCTGGTGCGCAGGAGGTCGTGGGTTCAATCCCAGACCCTGAGAGATGTTGACGACCTCGCCTGGTACACAGGAGGTCGTGGGTTCAATCCCAGACACTGAGAGATGTTGACTACTTCGCCTGGTACACAGGAGGTCGTGGGTTCAATCTCAGACATTGGGAGATGTTGACTACCTCGCCCGGTACACAGGAGGTCGTGGGTTCAATCCCAGACACTGAGAGATGTTCACTACCTCGCCTGGTACACAGGAGGTTGTGGGTTCAATCCCAGACACTGAGAGATGTTGACTACCTCGCCTGGTGTACAGGAGGTCGTGGGTTCAATCCCAGACACTGAGAGATGTTGACTACCTCGCCTGGTGTACAGGAGGTCGTGGGTTCAATCCCAGACCCTGAGAGATGTTGACTACCTCGCCTGGTACACAGGAGGCCGTGGGTTCGATTCGGACCATGACGATGCCTGCTGCTGCTGTAGATTTGGAGTCTGCGTCTCTCTCTCTCTGTCATCATCATCACGGTGGTTAGGAGATGTGTGTATTTGTGTGTGTGTGACTGTGTGTCTGTGTGTGGTTCTGTGTGTGTGTCTGTGTGAGTCTGTGTGTGTGTGAGTTTGTGTGTGTGTCTGTGTGTGTGAGTGTGTGTGAGTCTGTGTGTGTCTGTGTGTGTGTGAGTCTGTGTGTGTGTATGTGTGTGTCTGTCTGCCAGCGGGCGTTCGACACTTCACGTGGCCTCAAGGTGCACGTAGCCTGGCACAAGCGTCGTGGTGACGTCACCGCCACTTAGTTGTCTGTGTGTGAGTGTGTGTGAGTGTGTGTGAGTCTGTGTGTGTCTGTGTGTGTGAGTCTTTGTGTGTGTGAGTCTGTGTGTGTCTGTTTGTGAGTCTGTGTGTGTGTCTGTCTGTGTGTGTGAGTGTGTGAGTGTGTGTCTGTGTGTGTGTGTTTGTGTGTGTGTGAGTGTCTGTGTGAGTGTCTGTGTGTGTGTGTGAGTCTGTGTGTCGGTGTGTGTGTGTCTATATGTGTGTGAGTGTCTGTGTGTGTGTGTGTCTGTGTGTGTCTGTGTGTGTGTGAGTGTCTGTATCTGTGTGTGTGTGTGAGTGTCTGTGTGTGTCTATGTGTGTGTTTGTGTGTGAGTGTCTATGTTTGTGTGTGAGTGTCTGTGTGTGTATGTGTGTGTCTGTGTGTGTGTCTGTGTGTCTGTGTGTGGGGAGCGGTGGCGCAGTGGTTAGCGCTCCGCTCCGCTACGGACCCGGCTACCCGAGTTCGATTCCCGCTCACGGACACCACCACCGCAGTGATGATTCTCCTGAACCCGTTCCAGGGCCCTCCCGTAGGTCGACTCAGCCTGAAATGAGTAGCTGGTGTAGCGGTGTCGAGTCGTAAACATCGCCACTGGGAGAGACAAAGGCGGCCGGGCGTGGTGGTGCTGGCCACCCACCCCCTCTGTGTGTGTAGCCACAGTGCCGGTAGCCTTCATAGGTAGCGCTGCTACCCGCTAACAGCACTTGCCCCTACAGCCTGCTAGAGGCTACACGGGGGGGGGGGGGGGGGGTGAATGGGTGAGTGGGTGGATGGGTGAGTAGGTGGGTGGGTGGGTGAGTAGGTGAGTGAGTGAGTGGGTGAGTGGGTGGGTGGGTGAGTAGGTGGGTGGGTGAGTGAGTGGGTGAGTAGGTGGGTGGGTGGGTGAGGGGGTGAGTGGTTGAGTGAGAGGTTGAGTGAGTGGGTGAGTGAGTGGGTGGGTGAGTGGGTGAGTAGGTGGGTTAGTGGGTGGGTGGGTGAGTGGGTGGGTGAGTGGGTGGGTGGGTGAGTGGGTGGGTGAGTGGGTGGGTGGGTGACTAGGTGGGTGGGTTGGTGGGTGAGTGAGTGAGTGAGTGCGTGGGTGGGTGGGTGAGTAGGTGGGTGAGTGAGTGGGTGGGTGGGTGAGTGAGTGGGTGGGTGTGTGGGTGGGTGGGTGAGTGGATGGGTGGGTAGGTGAGTGGGTGGGTGGGTGAGTGAGTGGGTGGGTTTGTGAGTGGGTGGGTGGGTAGGTGAGTGGGTGGGTGGGTGAGTGGCTGGGTGAGTGGGTGGGTGGGTGACTAGGTGGGTGGGTGGGTGAGTGAGTAGGTGGGTGGGTGAGTGAGTGAGTGGGTGAGTGAGTAGGTGAGTGAGCGGGTGGGTGAGCGGGTGGGTGAGTAGTTGGGTGGGTGGGTGAGTGGGTGGGAGGGTGAGTTGGTGAGTGGGTGGGTGAGTAGGTTGGTGAGTGAGTAGTTGGGTAGGTGGGTGAGTGGGTGAGTGAGTGGGTGGGTGAGTGAGTTGGTGAGTAGGTGAGTGAGTGGGTGGGTGAGTGGGTGAGTGGGTGGGTGAGTAGGTGGGTGGGTGTGTTAGTCGGTGAGTGGGTGGGTGAGTAGGTGGGTGGGGTGAGTGGGTGGGTGAGTAGGTGGGTGGGTGTGTGAGTCGGTGAGTGGGTGAGTGGGTGGGTGGGTGAGTAGGTGGGTGGGTGTGTGGGTGGGTGAGTGGGTTGGTGGGTGAGTTGGTGAGTGGGTGAGTAGGTGTGTGGGTGGGTGAGTGGGTGGGTAGGTGGGTGGGTGAGTGGGTGAGTGGGTGGGTGAGTAGGTGGGTGAGTGAGTAGTTGGGTGGGTGGGTGAGTGGGTGGGTGGGTGAGTGGGTGGGTGAGTAGGTGGGTGAGTGAGTAGTTGGGTGGGTGGGTGAGTGGGTGTGTTAGTCGGTGAGTGGGTGGGTGAGTAGGTGGGTGGGTGAGTGGGTGGGTGAGTAGGTGGGTGTGTGAGTCGGTGAGTGGGTGAGTGGGTGGGTGGGTGAGTAGGTGGGTGGGTGTGTGGGTGGGTGAGTGGGTTGGTGGGTGAGTTGGTGAGTGGGTGAGTAGGTGTGTGGGTGGGTGGGTGAGTGGGTGGGTAGGTGGGTGGGTGGGTGAGTGGGTGAGTGGGTGGGTGAGTAGGTGGGTGAGTGAGTAGTTGGGTGGGTGGGTGAGTGGGTGGGTGGGTGAGTGGGTGGGTGAGTGGGTGTGTGGGTGTGTGGGTGGGTGGGTGAGTGAATGGGTGGGTGAGTGGGTGAGTAGGTGGTTGAGTGGGTGAGTGAGTGGGTGAGTGGGTGGGTGAGTGAGTGAGTGGGTGGGTGGGTGAGTAGGTGAGTGAGTGGGTGTGTGGGTGGGTGAGTGAGTGGGTGAGTAGGTGGGTGAGTGGGCGGGTGGGTGAGTGGGTGATTGGGTGGGTGGGTGAGTAGGTGGGTGGGTGTGTGGGTGGGTGAGTGAGTGAATAGGTGAGTGGGTGGGTGGGTGAGTAGGTGAGTGGGTGGCTGAGTAGGTGGGTGGGTGAGTGGGTCGGTGAGTGGGTGGGTGAGTGGGTGAGTGGGTGGGTGGGTGAGTGAGTGAGTGGGTGGGTGGGTGGGTGAGTGGGTGGGTGGGTGGGTGTGTGGGTGGGTGGGTGAGTAGGTGGGTGGGTGAGTAGGTGGGTGGGTGTGTGGGTGGGTGAATGGGTGGGTGGGTGAGTGGGTGGGTGGGTGTGTGGGTGTGTGGGTGGGTGAGTGGGTGTGTGGGTGATTGGGTGGGTGGGTGAGTAGGTGGGTGGGTGAGTGAGTGAGTGAGTAGGTGGGTGGGTGGGTGAGTAGGTGGGTGGGTGAGTGGGTGGGTGGATGAGTGGATGGGTGAGTGGGTGTGTGGGTGGGTGAGTAGGTGGGTGGGTGAGTGGGTGGGTAGTTGGGTGGGTCGGTGAGTGGGTGGGTCGGTGAGTGAGTGAGTGGGTGGGTGGGTGTGTGAGTCGGTGGGTGGGTGAGTAGGTGAGTGGGTGTGTGGGTGAGTAGGTGGGTGGGTGAGTAGGTGGGTGAGTAGGTGGGTGAGTGAGTAGGTGAGTGGGTGGGTAAGTAGGTGGGTGGGTGTGTGAGTCGGTGAGTGGATGAGTGGGTGAGTGGGTGGGTGAGTGGGTGGGTGGGTGAGTGGGTGAGTAGGTGGGTGAGTGGGTAGGTGAGTGGGTGTGTGGGTGTGTCGGTGGGTGAGTGGGTGGGTGGGTGTGTGAGTCGGTGGGTGGGTGAGTGAGTGAGTGGGTGGGTGAGTGAGTGGGTGAGTAGGTGTGTGGGTGGGTGAGTAGGTGAGTATGTGAGTGGGTGAGTGAGTTGGTGTGTGGGTGAGTGGGTGAGTGGGTGAGTGGGTGGGTGGGTGTGTGGGTGGGTGAGTAGGTGAGTGGGTGTGTTAGTCGGTGAGTGGGTGGGTGAGTAGGTGGGTGGGTGAGTGGGTGGGTGAGTAGGTGGGTGGGTGTGTGAGTGGGTGAGTGGGTGAGTGGGTGGGTGGGTGAGTAGGTGGGTGGGTGTGTGGGTAGGTGAGTGGGTTGGTGGGTGAGTTGGTGAGTGGGTGAGTAGGTGTGTGGGTGGGTGAGTGGGTGGGTAGGTGGGTGGGTGGGTGAGTGGGTGAGTGGGTGGGTGAGTAGGTGGGTGAGTGAGTAGTTGGGTGGGTGGGTGAGTGGGTGGGTGAGTGGGTGGGTGAGTAGGTGGGTGAGTGAGTAGTTGGGTGGGTGGGTGAGTGGGTGTGTTAGTCGGTGAGTGGGTGGGTGAGTAGGTGGGTGGGTGGGTGAGTGGGTGAGTGAGTGAGTGGGTGAGTGAATGGGTGGGTGAGTGGGTGAGTAGGTGGTTGAGTGGGTGAGTGAGTGGGTGAGTGGGTGGGTAAGTGAGTGGGTGGGTGGGTGAGTAGGTGAGTGAGTGGGTGAGTGGGTGGGTGTGTGGGTGGGTGAGTGAGTGGGTGAGTAGGTGGGTGAGTGGGCGGGTGGGTGAGTGGGTGATTGGGTGGGTGGGTGAGTAGGTGGGTGGGTGTGTGGGTGGGTGAGTGAGTGAATAGGTGAGTGGGTGGGTGGGTGAGTAGGTGAGTGGGTGGCTGAGTAGGTGTGTGGGTGAGTGGGTGGGTGGGTGAGTGGGTGGGTGAGTGGGTGAGTGGGTGGGTGGGTGAGTGAGTGAGTAGGTGGGTGGGTGAGTAGGTGGGTGGGTGAGTGGGTGGGTGGGTGAGTGGGTGGGTGGGTGTGTGGGTGTGTGGGTGGGTGAGTGGGTGTGTGGGTGATTGGGTGGGTGGGTGAGTAGGTGGGTGGGTGGATGAGTGAGTGAGTAGGTGGGTGGGTGGGTGGGTGAGTAGGTGGGTGGGTGAGTGGGTGGGTGGATGGGTGAGTGGGTGTGTGGGTGGGTGAGTAGGTGGGTGGGTGAGTGGGTGAGTGGGTGGGTAGTTGGGTGGGTCGGTGAGTGGGTGGGTCGGTGAGTGAGTGAGTGGGTGGGTGGGTGTGTGAGTCGGTGGGTGGGTGAGTAGGTGAGTGGGTGTGTGGGTGGGTGAGTAGGTGGGTGGGTGAGTAGGTGGGTGAGTAGGTGGGTGAGTGAGTAGGTGAGTGGGTGGGTAAGTAGGTGGGTGGGTGTGTGAGTCGGTGAGTGGATGAGTGGGTGAGTGGGTGGGTGAGTGGGTGGGTGGGTGAGTGGGTGAGTAGGTGGGTGAGTGGGTAGGTGAGTGGGTGTGTGGGTGTGTGGGTGGGTGAGTGGGTGGGTGGGTGTGTGAGTCGGTGGGTGGGTGAGTGAGTGAGTGGGTGAGTGAGTGGGTGAGTAGGTGTGTGGGTGGGTGAGTAGGTGAGTATGTGAGTGGGTGAGTGGGTGAGTGAGTTGGTGTGTGGGTGAGTGGGTGAGTGGGTGGGTGGGTGTGTGTGGGTGAGTAGGTGAGTGGGTGTGTGAGTGGGTGAGTGGGTGAGTGGATGAGTAGGTGGGTGGGTGAGTGGGTGTGTGGGTGTGTGAGTGGGTGGGTGGGTGAGTAGGTGGGTGAGTGGGTGGGTGGGTGAGTAGGTGGGTGAGTGGGTGTGTGGGTGGGTGAGTGGGTGGGTGGGTGTGTGGGTGGGTGGGTGGGTGGGTGGGTGAGTGGGTGGGTGGGTGAGTGGGTGGGTGGGTGTGTGAGTGGGTGAATGGGTGAGTGGGTGGGTGAGTGGGTGGGTGTGTGGGTGGGTGGGTGAGTGAGTAGGTGGGTGAGTGGGTGGGTGGGTGAGTGAATGAGTCAGTAGGTGGGTGGGTGGGTGAGTAGGTGGGTGTGTGGGTGGGTGAGTCGGTGTGTGGGTGATTGGGTGGGTGAGTAGGTGGGTGGGTGGGTGAGTGAGTGAGTAGGTGGGTGGGTGGGTGAGTAGGTGGGTGGGTGAGTGGGTGGGTGGATGGGTGAGTGGGTGTGTGGGTGGGTGAGTAGGTGGGTGGGTGAGTGGGTGGGTAGTTGGGTGGGTCGGTGAGTGGGTGGGTCGGTGAGTGAGTGAGTGGGTGGGTGGGTGTGTGAGTCGGTGGGTGGGTGAGTAGGTGAGTGGGTGTGTGGGTGGGTGAGTAGGTGGGTGGGTGAGTAGGTGGGTGAGTAGGTGGGTGAGTGAGTAGGTGAGTGGGTGGGTAAGTAGGTGGGTGGGTGTGTGAGTCGGTGAGTGGATGAGTGGGTGAGTGGGTGGGTGAGTGGGTGGGTGGGTGAGTGGGTGAGTAGGTTGGTGAGTGGGTAGGTGAGTGGGTGTGTGGGTGTGTGGGTGGGTGAGTGGGTGGGTGGGTGTGTGAGTCGGTGGGTGGGTGAGTGAGTGAGTGGGTGAGTGAGTGGGTGAGTAGGTGTGTGGGTGGGTGAGTAGGTGAGTATGTGAGTGGGTGAGTGGGTGAGTGAGTTGGTGTGTGGGTGAGTGGGTGAGTGGGTGGGTGGGTGTGTGTGGGTGAGTAGGTGAGTGGGTGTGTGAGTGGGTGAGTGGGTGAGTGGATGTGTAGGTGGGTGGGTGAGTGGGTGTGTGGGTGTGTGAGTGGGTGGGTGGGTGAGTAGGTGGGTGAGTGGGTGGGTGGGTGAGTAGGTGGGTGAGTGGGTGTGTGGGTGGGTGAGTGGGTGGGTGGGTGTGTGTGTGGGTGGGTGGGTGGGTGAGTGGGTGGGTGGGTGAGTGGGTGGGTGGGTGTGTGAGTGGGTGAATGGGTGAGTGGGTGGGTGAGTGGGTGGGTGTGTGGGTGGGTGGGTGAGTGAGTAGGTGGGTGAGTGGGTGGGTGGGTGAGTGAATGAGTCAGTAGGTGGGTGGGTGGGTGAGTAGGTGGGTGGGTGTGTGGGTGGGTGAGTGGGTTGGTGGGTGAGTTGGTGAGTGGGTGGGTGAGTGAGTGAGTGGGTGGGTGAGTGAGTGGGTGAGTGAGTGCGTGAGTGGGTGAGTAGGTGGGTGGGTGAGTAGGTGGGTGAGTGTGTGGATGGGTGTGTGTGTGAGTGTGTGAGTGGGTGTGTGGGTAGGTGAGTGGGCGTGTGGGTGAGTAGGTGGGTGGGTGAGTGGGTGTGTGAGTGGGTGAGTGGGTGTGTGGGTGGGTGAGTGGGTGTGTGGGTGGGTGAGTGGGTGTGTGGGTGGGTGGGTGTGTCTGTGTCTGTGTGTTCCCGGCTCCTCTGCGAGAGGAAGGCGAGGAGAGGAAATGGGAGGAGGGAATTCGCTCTGACGACGGGAAAGGGCAACAGACAAAGCTCCCCCGGGTAGGCCCCAGAGCCTGCAGGGGCAAGTGCTGTAGCAGCAGTAGCAGCAGCGCCTATGAAGGGTAGTGGCACACACACAGAGGTGGGGTGGCTACAACCATCAACTCACCGCGCCCGGCCGCCTTTGTCTCCCCACGAAGACAAAGATACACGCTCGTATAGCCTTTAATAGACTGTTGGGGCAAGTGCTGTTAGTAGCGAGTAGCAGTTACACACACACACACGCTCACTCACCCACCCACCCACCTACTCACTCACCCACCTACTCACTCACCAACCCACTCACCTACCCAGCCACTCACCCACCTACTCACTCACCCACCCACTGATTCATCCACCCACTCACTCACCCACTCACCCACCCACTTACTCACCCACCCACCCACTTACTCACTCACTCACCCACCCACTCACTCACCCACCCACTCACCCACTCACTCACCCACCCACCCACCCACTCACCCACTCACTCACACACTCCCTCACTCACTCACACACTCCCTCACTCCCTCACTCACCCACTCACTCACCCATCCACTCACTCACCCACTCACTCACCCACTCACCCACTCACCCACCCACTCACCCACTCACTCACCCACTCACCCACCCACTCACCCACTCACCCACCCACCCACTCACTCACCCACTCACCAACCCACTCCCCCACTCATTCACCCACCCACTCACTCACCCACCCACCCACCCACTCACTCACTCACTCACCCACCCACCCACCCACTCACTCACTCACCCACTCACCCACTCACCCACTCACTCACCCACTCACCCACCCACTCACTCACCCACCCACTCACCCACCCACTCACTCACTCACTCACCCACCCACTCACTCACCCACCCACTCACTCACCCACCCACTCACTCACCCACCCACTCACCCACTCACTCACTCACCCACCCACTCACTCACCCACCCACCCACCAACTCACCCACCTACTCACCCACTCACTCACCCACCCACTCGCTCACTACCTCACCCATCCACTTAGCCCACTCCCCCCTCCCTCACTCCCACCGCCACCACCAGCCCCGCCCTTCTATAAACATTTCGTGTGGCTCTGGTCGCTCTGTGAGTGAGTGCCTTGGGGGGAGCGGTGGCGCAGTGCTTAGCGCAGTGCTTAGTACAGCACCGCCGCCTCGCGCTCGCATCTCCTCCTGGCAAGGTGAGGGAATTTGGTGAGTTGGTGAGTGAGTTGGTGAGTGAGTTGGTGAGTCGGTGATTTGGTGAGTGAGTTTGGGGTGTGTAAGTGAGTTGGTGGGTGAGTTGGTGGGTGAATGAGTCGGTGAGTTGGTGAGTGAGTGACTGGTTTGTGTGTGTGTGTGTGCGTGAGTGAGTTGGTGGGTGAGGGAGTTGGTGAGTGAGCGGGTGAGTGAGTTGGTGGGTGGGTGAGTGAGTTGGTGGATGGGTGAGTGCGTGAGTTGGTGAGTCGGTGAGTTGGTGAGTGAGTGAGCGGGTGAGTGGGTGGGTGAGTTGGTGTGTGAGTGCGTGAGTGAGTTGGTGGGTGAGTTGGTGGGTGGGTGAGTGAGTAACTTTGGTTTGGGTGTGTGTGAGTGCGTGAGTGAGTTGGTGGGTGAGGGAGTTGGTGAGTGAGTGAGCGGGTGAGTGAGTTGGTGGGTGGGTGAGTGAGTTGGTGAGTGAACGTGTGAGTGAGCGTGTGAGTGGGTGAGTGAGTTGGTGGGTGAGTTGGTGGGTGGGTGTGTGGGTGAGTGAGCGGGTGAGTGGTGAGTGAGTTGGTGAGTGAGTTGGTGGGTGGGTGAATGCGTGAGTTGGTGAGTCGGTGAGTTGGTGAGTGAGTGACTTTGGTGTGTGTGTGTATGAGTGCGTGAGTGAGTTGGTGAGTGAGTGAGCGGGTGAGTGGGTGGGTGAGTTGGTGTGTGAGTGCGTGAGTAAGTTGGTGGGTGAGTTGGTGGGTGGGTGAGTGAGTTGGTGAGTGAGCGGGTGAGTGGGTGAGTGAGTTAGTGAGTGAGTGAGTTAGTGGGTGGGTGGGTGAGTGGGTGAGTTGGTGAGTGAGTTGGTGAGTGAGTTGGTGGGTGGGTGAGTGGGTGAGTGAGTTGGTGAGTTGGTGAGTGAGTGGATGAGTGAGTTTGGTGGATGGGTGAGTGAGCGTGTGAGTGGGTGAGTGAGTTGGTGAGTGAGTGAGCGGGTGAGTGGGTGAGTGAGTTAGTGAGTGAGTTAGTGGGTGGGTGAGTGGGTGAGTTGGTGAGTGAGTTGGTGAGTGAGTTGGTGGGTGGGTGAGTGGGTGAGTGAGTTGGTGAGTTGGTGAGTGAGTGGATGAGTGAGTTTGGTGAATGGGTGAGTGAGCGTGTGAGTGGGTGAGTGAGTTGGTGAGTGAGTTGGTGGGTGGGTGAGTGAGATGGTGAGTGAGTTGGTGAGTGGGTGAGTGAGTTTGGTGAGTGAGTTGGTGAGTGGGTGAGTGAGTTTGGTGGATGGGTGAGTGAGCGTGTGAGTGGGTGAGTGAGTTGGTGAGTGAGTTAGTGAGTTGGTGGGTGGGTGAGTGAGATGGTGAGTGAGTTGGTGAGTGGGTAAGTGAGTTTGGTGGATGGGTGAGTGAGCGTGTGAGTGGGTGAGTGAGTTGGTGAGTGGGTGAGTGAGTTTGGTGAGTGAGTTGGTGAGTGAGTTAGTGGGTGGGTGAGATGGTGAGTGAGTTGCTGGATGGGTGAGTGGGTGAGTGAGTTGGTGAGTTGGTGAGTGAGTGGATGAGTGAGATTGGTGGATGGGTGAGTGAGCGTGTGAGTGGGTGAGTGAGTTGGTGAGTGAGTGAGCGGGTGAGTGGGTGAGTGAGTTAGTGAGTGAGTTAGTGGGTGGGTGAGTGGGTGAGTTGGTGAGTGAGTTGGTGGGTGGGTGAGTGGGTGAATGAGTTGGTGAGTTGGTGAGTGAGTGGATGAGTGAGTTTGGTGGATGGGTGAGTGAGCGTGTGAGTGGGTGAGTGAGTTGGTGAGTGAGTGAGCGGGTGAGTGGGTGAGTGAGTTAGTGAGTGAGTTAGTGGGTGGGTGAGTGGGTGAGTTGGTGAGTGAGTTGGTGGGTCGGTGAGTGGGTGAGTGAGTTGGTGAGTTGGTGAGTGAGTGGATGAGTGAGTTTGGTGGATGGGTGAGTGAGCGTGTGAGTGGGTGAGTGAGTTGGTGAGTGAGTGAGTTTGTGTGTGTGTGTGAGTGCGTGAGTGTAACGGCACTTGACCCTACAGCCTTCGACAGGCTACCCGGGGCAGCTTTGTCTGTGTCTTGGCGCGAACGTCTGGGATCCCTTCAGGTTCAGACTCTGTGCCCCTCTCTCTCTTAACTCTCCCTTAACTCTCCCTTAACTCTCCCTTAGCTCTCTCTTAACTCTCCCTTAACTCTCTCTTAGCTCTCTCTTAACTCTCTCTTAACTCTCTCTTAACTCTCCCTTAGCTCTCTCTTAACTCTCCCTTAACTCTCTCTTAACTCTCCCTTAGCTCGCTCTTAACTCTCCCTTAACTCTCTCTTAACTCTCCCTTAGCTCTCTCTTAACTCTCTCTTAACTCTCCCTTAACTCTCTCTTAACACTCCCTTAACTCACTCTTAACTCTCTCTTAACTCTCCCTTAACTCTCTCTTAACACTCCCTTAACTCACTCTTAACTCTCTCTTAACTCTCCCTTAGCTCTCTCTTAACTCTCCCTTAACTCTCTCTTAACTCTCCTTTAGCTCGCTCTTAACTCTCCCTTAACTCTCTCTTAACTCTCCCTTAGCTCTCCCTTAACTCTCTCTTAACTCTCCCTTAACTCTCTCTTAACACTCCCTTAACTCACTCTTAACTCTCTCTTAACTCTCCCTTAACTCTCTCTTAACTCTCCCTTAGCTCTCTCTTAACTCTCTCTTAACTCTCTCTTAACTATCTCTTAGCTCTCTCTTAACTCTCTCTTAACTCTCTCTTAGCTCTCTCTTAACTCTCTCTTAGCTCTCTCTTAACTCTCCCTTAACTCTCTCTTAACTCTCTCTTAACTCTCTCTTAACTATCTCTTAGCTCTCTCTTAACTCTCTCTTAACTCTCTCTTAGCTCTCTCTTAACTCTCTCTTAGCTCTCTCTTAACTCTCTCTTAGCTCTCTCTTAGCTCTCTCTTAACTCTCTCTTAACTCTCTCTTAGCTCTCTCTTAACTCTCCCTTAACTCTCTCTTAGCTCTCTCTTAACTCTCTCTTAACTCTCTCTTAGCTCACTCTTAACTCTCTCTTAGCTCTCTCTTAACTCTCTCTTAACTCTCTCTTAGCTCTCTCTTAACTCTCCCTTAACTCTCTCTTAGCTCTCTCTTAACTCTCCCTTAACTCTCTCTTAACTCTCTCTTAGCTCTCTCTTAACTCTCCCTTAACTCTCTCTTAACTCTCTCTTAGCTCTCTCTTAACTCTCTCTTAGCTCTCTCTTAACTCTCTCTTAGCTCTCTCTTAACTCTCTCTTAACTCTCTCTTAGCTCTCCCTTAACTCTCTCTTAGCTCTCTCTTAACTCTCTCTTAACTCTCTCTTAGCTCTCTCTTAGCTCTCCCTTAACTCTCTCTTAACTCTCCCTTAACTCTCTCTTAGCTCTCTCTTAACTCTCTCTTAACTCTCCCTTAACTCTCTCTTAGCTCTCTCTTAACTCTCTCTTAACTCTCTCTTAGCTCTCTCTTAACTCTCTCTTAACTCTCTCTTAACTCTCTCTTAACTCTCTCTTAGCTCTCTCTTAACTCTCCCTTAACTCTCTCTTAACTCTCTCTTAGCTCTCTCTTAACTCTCTCTTAACTCTCTCTTAACTCTCTCTTAACTCTCCCTTAACTCTCTCTTAGCTCTCTCTTAACTCTCCCTTAACTCTCTCTTAACTCTCTCTTAGCTCTCTCTTAACTCTCTCTTAGCTCTCTCTTAACTCTCTCTTAACTCTCTCTTAACTCTCTCTTAACTCTCTCTTAACTCTCTCTTAGCTCTCTCTTAACTCTCTCTTAACTCTCTCTTAACTCTCCCTTAACTCTCTCTTAACTCTCTCTTAGCTCTCTCTTAACTCTCTCTTAGCTCTCTCTTAGCTCTCTCTTAACTCTCTCTTAACTCTCTCTTAGCTCTCTCTTAGCTCTCCCTTAACTCTCTCTTAACTCTCTCTTAGCTCTCTCTTAACTCTCTCTTAACTCTCCCTTAACTCTCTCTTAACTCTCCCTTAACTCTCTCTTAACTCTCTCTTAACTCTCCCTTAGCTCTCTCTTAACTCTCTCTTAACTCTCCCTTAACTCTCTCTTAACTCTCTCTTAACTCTCTCTTAGCTCTCTCTTAACTCTCCCTTAACTCTCTCTTAGCTCTCTCTTAACTCTCTCTTAACTCTCCCTTAACTCTCTCTTAACTCTCTCTTAGCTCTCTCTTAACTCTCCCTTAACTCTCTCTTAACTCTCTCTTAACTCTCTCTTAGCTCTCTCTTAACTCTCTCTTAACTCTCCCTTAACTCTCTCTTAGCTCTCTCTTAACTCTCTCTTAACTCTCTCTTAACTCTCTCTTAACTCTCTCTTAACTCTCTCTTAACTCTCTCTTAACTCTCTCTTAGCTCTCTCTTAGCTCTCCCTCAGCTCTCTCTTAGCTCTCTCTTAACTCTCTCTTAACTCTCCCTTAACTCTCTCTTAACTCTCTCTTAACTCTCTCTTAGCTCTCTCTTAGCTCTCCCTCAGCTCTCTCTTAGCTCTCTCTTAACTCTCTCTTAACTCTCTCTTAACTCTCCCTTAACTCTCTCTTAGCTCTCTCTTAGCTCTCCCTCAGCTCTCTCTTAACTCTCTCTTAACTCTCTCTTAGCTCTCTCTTAACTCTCTCTTAACTCTCTCTTAGCTCTCCCTTAACTCTCTCTTAACTCTCTCTTAACTCTCTCTTAACTCTCTCTTAGCTCTCCCTTAACTCTCTCTTAACTCTCTCTTAGCTCTCCCTTAACTCTCTCTTAGCTCTCCCTTAACTCTCTCTTAGCTCTCCCTTAACTCTCTCTTAGCTCTCCCTTAACTCTCCCTTAGCTCTCTCTTAGCTCTCTCTTAGCTCTCTCTTAACTCTCTCTTAGCTCTCTCTTAACTCTCTCTTAACTCTCTCTTAGCTCTCCCTTAACTCTCTCTTAGCTCTCCCTTAACTCTC
The DNA here is from genome assembly GCF_964198595.1 of Lampetra fluviatilis. Taxonomy (NCBI): domain Eukaryota; kingdom Metazoa; phylum Chordata; class Hyperoartia; order Petromyzontiformes; family Petromyzontidae; genus Lampetra; species Lampetra fluviatilis. The sequence goes on along the minus strand of NC_136347.1, from coordinate 1,754,497 downwards.
TCTTAACTCTCTCTTAACTCTCTCTTAACTCTCTCTTAACTCTCTCTTAGCTCTCCCTTAACTCTCTCTTAGCTCTCTCTTAGCTCTCCCTTAACTCTCTCTTAGCTCTCTCTTAACTCTCTCTTAACTCTCTCTTAACTCTCTCTTAGCTCTCTCTTAACTCTCTCTTAACTCTCTCTTAGCTCTCCCTTAACTCTCTCTTAGCTCTCCCTTAACTCTCTCTTAACTCTCTCTTAGCTCTCTCTTAACTCTCTCTTAGCTCTCTCTTAACTCTCTCTTAGCTCTCTCTTAGCTCTCCCTTAACTCTCTCTTAACTCTCTCTTAGCTCTCCCTTAACTCTCTCTTAACTCTCTCTTAGCTCTCCCTTAACTCTCTCTTAGCTCTCTCTTAGCTCTCCCTTAACTCTCTCTTAGCTCTCTCTTAACTCTCTCTTAACTCTCTCTTAACTCTCTCTTAACTCTCTCTTAGCTCTCCCTTAACTCTCTCTTAACTCTCTCTTAGCTCTCTCTTAACTCTCCCTTAACTCTCTCTTAACTCTCTCTTAGCTCTCCCTTAACTCTCTCTTAACTCTCTCTTAACTCTCTCTTAACTCTCTCTTAGCTCTCCCTTAACTCTCTCTTAACTCTCTCTTAGCTCTCTCTTAACTCTCCCTTAACTCTCTCTTAACTCTCTCTTAGCTCTCCCTTAACTCTCTCTTAACTCTCTCTTAACTCTCTCTTAACTCTCTCTTAACTCTCTCTTAACTCTCCCTTAACTCTCCCTTAGCTCTCTCTTAGCTCTCTCTTAACTCTCTCTTAACTCTCTCTTAACTCTCTCTTAACTCTCTCTTAACTCTCTCTTAACTCTCTCTTAACTCTCCCTTAGCTCTCTCTTAACTCTCTCTTAACTCTCTCTTAACTCTCTCTTAGCTCTCTCTTAACTCTCTCTTAACTCTCTCTTAACTCTCTCTTAACTCTCTCTTAACTCTCTCTTAACTCTCTCTTAGCTCTCCCTTAACTCTCTCTTAGCTCTCTCTTAACTCTCTCTTAACTCTCTCTTAACTCTCCCTTAGCTCTCTCTTAACTCTCCCTTAACTCTCTCTTAACTCTCTCTTAACTCTCTCTTAACTCTCCCTTAGCTCTCTCTTAACTCTCTCTTAACTCTCTCTTAGCTCTCTCTTAGCTCTCTCTTAACTCTCTCTTAACTCTCTCTTAACTCTCCCTTAGCTCTCTCTTAACTCTCCCTTAACTCTCTCTTAACTCTCTCTTAACTCTCTCTTAACTCTCTCTTAACTCTCTCTTAACTCTCTCTTAACTCTCCCTTAGCTCTCCCTTAACTCTCTCTTAACTCTCCCTTAACTCTCTCTTAACTCTCTCTTAACTCTCCCTTAGCTCTCTCTTAACTCTCCCTTAACTCTCTCTTAACTCTCTCTTAACTCTCTCTTAACTCTCTCTTAGCTCTCTCTTAACTCTCCCTTAGCTCTCTCTTAACTCTCTCTTAACTCTCTCTTAACTCTCTCTTAACTCTCTCTTAACTCTCTCTTAGCTCTCCCTTAACTCTCTCTTAGCTCTCTCTTAACTCTCTCTTAACTCTCTCTTAACTCTCCCTTAGCTCTCTCTTAACTCTCCCTTAACTCTCTCTTAACTCTCTCTTAACTCTCTCTTAACTCTCCCTTAGCTCTCTCTTAACTCTCTCTTAGCTCTCTCTTAACTCTCTCTTAGCTCTCTCTTAACTCTCTCTTAACTCTCTCTTAGCTCTCTCTTAGCTCTCTCTTAACTCTCTCTTAACTCTCTCTTAACTCTCCCTTAGCTCTCTCTTAACTCTCTCTTAACTCTCTCTTAACTCTCTCTTAACTCTCCCTTAGCTCTCTCTTAACTCTCTCTTAACTCTCTCTTAGCTCTCTCTTAGCTCTCTCTTAACTCTCTCTTAACTCTCTCTTAACTCTCCCTTAGCTCTCTCTTAACTCTCCCTTAACTCTCCCTTAGCTCTCTCTTAGCTCTCCCTTAACTCTCTCTTAACTCTCCCTTAGCTCTCTCTTAACTCTCTCTTAACTCTCCCTTAGCTCTCTCTTAACTCTCCCTTAACTCTCCCTTAACTCTCCCTTAGCTCTCTCTTAACTCTCTCTTAACTCTCCCTTAACGCTCCCTTAGCTCTCTCTTAACTCTCCCTTAACTCTCCCTTAGCTCTCTCTTAGCTCTCCCTTAACGCTCCCTTAGCTCTCTCTTAACTCTCCCTTAACTCTCCCTTAGCTCTCTCTTAGCTCTCCCTTAACTCTCTCTTAACTCTCCCTTAGCTTTCTCTTAGCTCTCTCTCAGCACCAGTGTCATTGTGTGTGTGTACCTAGCCTGGTACAGTGTCACTGTGTGTGTGTGTGTACCTAGCCTGGCACCAGTGTGCCAGGCTACACTGCTACACACTACACTATACACTACACTACACACTACACTGTACACTACACTATACACTACACACTACACTGTACACTACACTATACACTACACAACACACTACACTGTACACTACACTGTACACTACACTACACACTACACTGTACACTACACTATACACTACACTACACACTACACTATACACTACACTACTATGCTATACACTACACTACTTTACACTATACTATACACTACACTGCTACACTACACTATACACTACACTACTACACTATACTATACACTACTATACACTACACTATTATACACTACACTATACACTACACTACTATACACTACACTACTATACACTTCACTACGATATACTACATTACTATACACTACTATACACTACACTACTATCCACTACTATACACTACACTTCTACACTATACAGTACACTATACTACTATACACTACACTACTATACACTACACTATACACTACACTTCTACACTATACACTACACTACTATCCACTACTATACACTACACTATACACTACACTACTATACACTACACTTCTACACTATACACTACACTATCCTACTATACACTACACTACTATACACTACTCTATACACTACACTACACACTACACTATACACTACACCAGGAACACTACACTATACACTAAACGATACACCACACCACTATACACTACACTATACACTACACACTGCACTATACACTACACTATACACTACACGACACTATATACTATTACACTACACATACACTACACTACACTATACACTACACTACACACTACACTACTATACACTACACTATACACTACTATACACTACACTATACACACTACACTACACTATATACTACTACACTACTATACACTATATACACTACACTATACACTACACACTATACACTACACTACTACACACTACACTATACACTACAGTATACACTACACTATATACTACACACTACACTACTGCACACTATACACTACAGTATACACTACACTATATACTACACACTACACTACTGCACACTATACACTACACTATACACTACACTATACACTACATTACTACACACTACACTATACACTACACTACTACACTATACACTACACTACTATACACTACTCTATACACTACACTATACACTACTATACACTACACTACATAACTACACACTACACTATACACTACACTATACACTACACTATACACTACACTAACCACTATACACTACACTATACACTACACTATACACTACACTATACACTACGCTATAAACTTCTCTACTACACTATACACTACACTATACACTACACTACTACACACAACTATACACTACTATACACTACACTACTAAACTACACACTACACTACACACTATACACTACACTGTACACTACACCACTACACACTACACTACTACACTACACACTACACACTACTACACGACACACTACACTACACACTACACTACTATACACTACACTACGATACACACTACACTACTACACACTATGCTACTCTACATTACATACTACACTATACACTACACTATACACTACACTACTATACACTACACTATACACCACTACACTATACACACTACACTACACACTATACACTACACACTACACTATACACTACACTACTACACTACACACTATACACTACACTATACACTACACACTATACACACTATACACACTACACTATACACTACACTATACACTACACACTGCACTATACACTACACTATACACTACACGACACTATATACTATTACACTACACATACACTACACTATACACTACACTACACACTATACTACTATACACTACACTATACACTACTATACACTACACTATACACACTACACTATACACTACACTACTATACACTATATACACTACACTATACACTACACTACTACACACTACACTATACACTACAGTATACACTACACTATATACTACACACTACACTACTGCACACTATACACTACACTATACACTACACTACACACTACACTATACACTACACTATACACTACATTACTACACACTACACTATACACTACACTACTACACTATACACTACACTATACACTACACTACTATACACTACACTATACACTACTATACACTACACTACATAACTACACACTACACTATACACTATACACTACACTATACACTACACTATACACTATACACTACACTATACACTACACTATACACTACACTATACACTACACTAACCACTATACACTACACTATACACTACACTATACACTACACTATACACTACGCTATAAACTACTCTACTACACTATACACTACACTATACACTACACTACTACACACAACTATACACTACTATACACTACACACTACACTACACTATACACTACACCACTACACACTACACTACTACACTACACACTACTACACTACACACTACACTACTATACACTACACTACTATACACTACACTACGATACACACTACACTACTACACACTATGCTACTCTACATTACATACTACACTATACACTACACTATACACTACACTACTATACACTACACTATACACCACTACACTACACTACACACTATACACTACACACTACACTATACACTACACTACTACACTACACACTATACACTACACTATACACTACACTACACACTACACTACTATACACTACACTACACTACACACTCCACTATACTACTATACATTACACACTACACTACACTACTATACACTACACTATACACTACACTATACACTACACTATACACTATACACTACTACACTACACACTACTACACTACACACTACACTATACACTACACTACTACACTACACACTACACTACTATACACTACACTACACACTACACTACTACACTACACTACACACTATACACTACACACTACACTATACACTACACTACTACACTACACACTATACACTACACTATACACTACACTACACACTACACTACTATACACTACACTACACTACACACTCCACTATACTACTATACATTACACACTACACTACACTACTATACACTACACTATACACTACACTATACACTACACTATACACTATACACTACTACACTACACACTACTACACTACACACTACACTATACACTACACTACTACACTACACACTACACTACTATACACTACACTACACACTACACTACTACACTACACTACACACTATACACTACACACTACACTATACACTACACTACTACACTACACACTATACACTACACTATACACTACACTACACACTACACTACTATACACTACACTACACACTACACTACTACACTACACACTACACTATACACTACACTACTATACATTACACACTACACTACACTACTATACACTACACTATACACTATGCTATACACTACTACAATACACACTACACTACTACACTACACACTACACTACTGCACACTAAACAGTCTGCTGTAGGCTTCGCGTGCGGGTTAATGTCTTTGTTGCTTCTTCCGGCTTCTGGCTTTCACAATCAACGTGTTTGGAGTGAGGTCGCGTTCTTTACAAATGTGTCGTAACCCTCCACCACCCAACACGGCCGTTGACAAAAGACAAATCAACAATTCACTAAATTTCGATTTAAAGCTTTCGTGACTGCAGGGATTCATCTTCTTGGTTCTTTCGGTAAAGTCATCACGTAGAATGGAAGTAATAAAATAATAGAAATAAAACATAATAAAATACAATTCTCACGACGTTTCGGCCACAACGCAAGCAGCCATCCTCAGTTGGAGAACATGTCTTATTTAATTATTTCCATTCTACGTGACTTTACCGAAAGAACCAAGAAGAAGAACAATTCACTAAAGTCACGTAGAAGGGAAGTAATAAAATAATAAAAATAAAACATAATAAAATAAAATAATTCTCACGACGTTTCGGCCACAACGCAAGCAGCCGTCTTCAGGTGAAGAATGAGAAACTGCCAAGCTAGGAGCTTATATATAAGCTGGGTTGGAGGTGGAAGAAGAGCGCCTTAACAAAAAGAATGTGCATGAATATGCTAAATTCCTCTTGATATGCACATTCTTTTTGTTAAGGCGCTCTTCTTCCACCTCCAACCCAGCTTATATATAAGCTCCTAGCTTGGCAGTGTCTCATTCTTCACCTGAAGACGGCTGCTTGCGTTGTGGCCGAAACGTCGTGAGAATTATTTTATTTTATTGTTTTATTTTTATTATTGTATTACTTCCCTTCTACGTGACTTTACCGAAAGAACCAAGAAGATGAATCCCTGCAGTCACGACAGCTTTAAATCGAAATTTAACAATTCACTACTTTACCCCACCGCTGTGTGTTGAAGAGTGGATCCACAACATTTACAAATGTCTTGTTTTGGGTTTTTACAGAATCGTGTGGAATTATCACTATACACTACACTACACACTACACTACACTATACACTACACTATACACTACACTATACACTACACACTACACTACACACTATACACACTACACTATACACTACACTATACACTACACTATACACTACACTACACACTACACTACACACTATACACACTACACTATACACTACACTATACACTACACACTACACTATACACTACACTATACACTACACACTATACACACTACACTATACACACTACACTACACACTACACTATACACTACACTACACACTACACTACACACTATACACACTACACTATACACTACACTATACACTACACACTACACTATACACTACACTATACACTACACACTATACACACTACACTATACACACTACACTACACACTACACTATACACTACACTACACACTACACTACACACTACCGCTCCCATCGTCGACGACGAATCGTCCAGGATGGGACGGAGCGAACGGCGAGCGGCCCTCCGGAGCGGACGTGGTGTCTCTCACCTCCCGCCAGTGAGGAGATTTTAAAAGCAGCGACGACGAAAAACTAAAAAGCCAAATCCGAGACGCGTCCTTTGGGAAGGTGAACGATGTCTCACAGAGTCAAGGGTCCAGCGCCACGACCGTCCACGAGGATTGCGGCCTTGCTGAGCCTCTGCCTGGCCTTGAGCTCAGTGTTGCAGGCTACGGCTGGTGGTGGTGCTGGTGGTGGTGGTGTTGATGTTGGTGGTGGTGTTGATGGTGGTGTTGGTGGTGGTGGTGTTGGTGGTGTAGGTGATGGTGGTGGTCGTGAAGGTGGTGGTGGTGGTGGTAGTGTAGGTGATGGTGGTGGTCGTGAAGGCGATGGTGGTGGTGTGGGTGATGGTGGTGTTGGTGGTGGTGTAGGTGATGGTGGTGCTGATGGTGGTGGTGGTGGTGTAGGTGATGGTGGTGGTCGTGAAGGCGGTGGTGGTGTTGATGGTGGTGGTGTAGGTGATGGTGGTGTAGGTGATGGTGGTGTTGATGGTGGTGTTGGTGTTGATGGTGGTGGTGTTGGTGGTGTAGGTGTAGGTGATGGTGGTGGTGGTGGTGGTGGTCGTGAAGGCGGTGGTGGTGTTGATGGTGGTGGTGTAGGTGATGGTGGTGGTGTAGGTGATGGTGGTGGTGTAGGTGATGGTGGTGTTGATGGTGGTGGTGTTGGTGGTGTAGGTGTAGGTGGTGGTCGTGAAGGCGGTGGTGGTCTTGATGGTGGTGGTGTAGGTGATGGTGGTGGTGGTGTAGGTGATGGTGGTGGTGTAGGTGATGGTGGTGTTGATGGTGGTGGTGATGATGGTGGTCGTGAAGGCGATGGCGGTGTTGATGGTGGTGGTGTAGGTGATGGTGGTGGTGTTGATCGTGGTCATGAAGGCGATGGTGCTGTTGATGGTGCTGGTGGTGATGGTGGTGGTCGTGAAGGTGATGGTGATGATGGTGGTGCTAATGGTGGTCTTGAAGGTGATGGTGATGATGGTGGTGCTAATGGTGGTCTTGAAGGTGATGGTGATGATGGTGGTGATAATGGTGGTCTTGAAGTTGATGGTGGTGATGGTGGTGCTGATGGTGTTGTTCAAGTCTTCCGTACGCAAGGCAAGCCCTCCTCAATGTGCTCACCACCTCCTCCTCCTCCACCACGACGAACAACATCGTCGTCAACATCGTCCGCTCGTTCCAAGGCCCAGGCTGGAGGCCCTCACGATGAAAAAACCACCTCTGCAGGCCTAGGCTCTCGTACCGTATCGACCATCGATAACATCGCCATCGTCAACGACAACAACATCGACAACAACAATAACGACAACATCAAGAACAACAAGGGACCATGGTACCGCAGGCGTCGATCACAGCCTAGGCCTACGCCACGTGGCAGCCCACGTGGCCACGTGGCCAGCGCCATGACGGTCAAAGACGTCAATGGCGGCCGCCGGAGGCCCAGGATGCCCCTGGGGCACGGGATGCCCCCGGGGCATGGGGTGCCCTGGGGGACACTGGGGCTCAGGGTACCTGGAGGCTCGGCCAGAGTTTTGGTCAAAGTGGGCGGAGATTCGGTCAAAGTGGGAGGAGATTCGCTCGAAGTGGGAGGAGATTCGCTCGAAGTGGGAGGAGCTTCGCTCGAAGTGGGAGGAGATTCGCTCCAAGTGGGAGGAGCTTCGCTCGAAGTGGGAGGAGATTCGCACGAAGTGGGAGGAGTTTCGCTCCAAGTGGGAGGAGATTCGCTCGAAGTGGGAGGAGATTCGCTCGAAGTGAGAGGAGCTTCGCTCGAAGTGGGAGGAGATTCGCACGAAGTGGGAGGAGTTTCGCTCCAAGTGGGAGGAGATTCGCTCGAAGTGGGAGGAGCTTCGCTCGAAGTGGGAGGAGATTCGCACGAAGTGGGAGGAGTTTCGCTCCAAGTGGGAGGAGATTCGCTCGAAGTGAGAGGAGCTTCGCTCAAAGTGGGAGGAGTTTCGCTCGAAGTGGGAGGAGCTTCGCTCGAAGTGGGAGCTTCGCTCGAAGTGGGAGGAGCTTCGCTCAAAGTGGGAGGAGCTTCGCTCCAAGTGGGAGGAGATTCGCTCGAAGTGGGAGGGGCCTCCGAGAAGGGGGAGGAGACTGTCGGCAAGGCTGAGGCACAGGCTGCACGGATGACGTTCATCCATTCTCCATTCTCCTCGTCGTCGTCATCGTCGTCGTCTTCCGAGCTCGCCCTCGACACGCAGGAGGAGGTGAGGAGCGCTACCCGTACACTCCCATCACGTGGCAGAGGTTCCAATCCGGCGGGCCGCCCGGGTTAATGAGTCTCTGTGTGATGCGTGTTTTGGTCTCTGTGTGGTGGATCTATGGGTTTATGTGTGGTGAGTTTGTGGGTCTCTGTGTGATTAATCTATGGGCATCGGTGAAAATTAGTCTATGGGTCTCTGCATGATGAGTATGTGGGTCTCTGTGTGGTGAGTCTATGGGTCTCTGTGCGGTGAGTCTATGTGTCTCTGTGGTGAGTCTGAGCCTCTGTGTGGTGAATCTATGGGTCTCTGTGTGATGAGTCTGTGGGTCTCTGTGTGATGAGTCTGTGGGTCTCTGTGTGGTGAGTCTGTGGGTCTCTGTGTGGTGAGTCTATGGGTCTCTGTGTGATGAGTCTATGGGTCTCTGTGTGGTGAATCCATGGGTCTCTGTGTGGTGAGTCTGTGGGTCTCTGTGTGGTGAGTCTATGGGTCTCTGTGGTGAGTCAATGGGTCTCTGTGTGGTGAATTTATGAGTCTCTGTGTGATGAGTCTTTTGGTCTCTGTGTGGTGAATTTATGGGTCTCTGTGGTGAGTCAATGGGTCTCTGTGTGGTGCGTCTATGGGTCTCTGTGTGATGAGTCTGTGGGTCTCTGTGTGGTGGATCTATGGGTTTATGTGTGGTGAGTCTGTGGGTCTCTGTGTGATGGGTCTATGGGTCTCTGTGTGGTGAATTTATGGGTATCTGTGGGGTGAGTCTATGGGTCTCTGTGTGATGAGTCTGTGGGTCTATGTGTGGTGAGTCTATGGGTCTCTGTGTGGTGAGTATGTGGGTCTCTGTGTGGTGAGTCTGTGGGTCTCTGTGTGGTGAGTCTATGGGTCTCTGTGGTGAGTCAATGGGTCTCTGTGTGGTGAATTTATGAGTCTCTGTGGTGAGTCAATGGGTCTCTGTGTGGTGCGTCTATGGGTCTCTGTGTGGTGAGTCTGTGGGTCTCTGTGGGGTGAGTCTGTGGGTCTCTGTGTGATGGGTCTATGGGTCTCTGTGTGGTGAATTTATGGGTATCTGTGGGGTGAGTCTATGGGTCTCTGTGTGATGAGTCTGTGGGTCTATGTGTGGTGAGTCTATGGGTCTCTGTGTGGTGAGTCTGTGGGTCTCTGTGTGGTGAGTCTGTGGGTCTCTGTGTGGTGAGTCTGTGGGTCTCTGTGTGGTGAGTCTGTGGGTCTCTGTGTGATGAGTCTTTTGGTCTCTGTGTGGTGAGTCTGTGGGTCTCTGTATGATGAGTCAATGGGTCTCTGTGTGATGAGTCTGTGGGTCTCTGTGTTGAGTCTGTGGGTCCCTGTGTGGTGAGTCTGTGGGTCTCTGTTTGGTGAGTCTATGGGTGTCTGTGTGGTGAGTCTATGGGTATCTGTGTGGTGAATCCATGGGTCTCTGCGTGATGAGTCTATGGGTGTCGGTGTGGTGAGTCTCTGCGTCTCTTTGTGATGAGTCTGTGGGTCTCTGTGTGATGAGTCTGTGGCTCTCTGCGTGGTGAGTCTACGGGCCTCTGTGATAAGCCTGGATATGTGTGTGATTCTATGGGTCTCTGTGTGGTGAATTTATGGGTATCTGTGGGGTGAGTCTATGGGTCTCTGTGTGATGAGTCTGTGGGTCTATGTGTGGTGAGTCTGTGGGTCTCTGTGTGGTGAGTCTGTGGGTCTCTGTGTGGTGAGTCTATGGGTCTCTGTGTGATGAGTCTATGGGTCTCTGTGTGGTGAATCCATGGGTCTCTGTGTGGTGAGTCTGTGGGTCTCTGTGTGGTGAGTCTATGGGTCTCTGTGGTGAGTCAATGGGTCTCTGTGTGGTGAATTTATGAGTCTCTGTGTGATGAGTCTTTTGGTCTCTGTGTGGTGAATTTATGGGTCTCTGTGGTGAGTCAATGGGTCTCTGTGTGGTGCGTCTATGGGTCTCTGTGTGATGAGTCTGTGGGTCTCTGTGTGGTGGATCTATGGGTTTATGTGTGGTGAGTCTGTGGGTCTCTGTGTGATGGGTTTATGGGTCTCTGTGTGGTGAATTTATGGGTATCTGTGGGGTGAGTCTATGGGTCTCTGTGTGATGAGTCTGTGGGTCTATGTGTGGTGAGTCTATGGGTCTCTGTGTGGTGAGTATGTGGGTCTCTGTGTGGTGAGTCTGTGGGTCTCTGTGTGGTGAGTCTATGGGTCTCTGTGGTGAGTCAATGGGTCTCTGTGTGGTGAATTTATGAGTCTCTGTGGTGAGTCAATGGGTCTCTGTGTGGTGCGTCTATGGGTCTCTGTGTGGTGAGTCTGTGGGTCTCTGTGGGGTGAGTCTGTGGGTCTCTGTGTGATGGGTCTATGGGTCTCTGTGTGGTGAATTTATGGGTATCTGTGGGGTGAGTCTATGGGTCTCTGTGTGATGAGTCTGTGGGTCTATGTGTGGTGAGTCTATGGGTCTCTGTGTGGTGAGTCTGTGGGTCTCTGTGTGGTGAGTCTGTGGGTCTCTGTGTGGTGAGTCTGTGGGTCTCTGTGTGGTGAGTCTGTGGGTCTCTGTGTGGTGAGTCTGTGGGTCTCTGTGTGGTGAGTCTGTGGGTCTCTGTGTGATGAGTCTTTTGGTCTCTGTGTGGTGAGTCTGTGGGTCTCTGTATGATGAGTCAATGGGTCTCTGTGTGATGAGTCTGTGGGTCTCTGTGTTGAGTCTGTGGGTCCCTGTGTGGTGAGTCTGTGGGTCTCTGTTTGGTGAGTCTATGGGTGTCTGTGTGGTGAGTCTATGGGTATCTGTGTGGTGAATCCATGGGTCTCTGCGTGATGAGTCTATGGGTGTCGGTGTGGTGAGTCTCTGCGTCTCTTTGTGATGAGTCTGTGGGTCTCTGTGTGATGAGTCTGTGGCTCTCTGCGTGGTGAGTCTACGGGCCTCTGTGATAAGCCTGAATATGTGTGTGATTCTATGGGTCTCTGTGTGGTGAATTTATGGGTATCTGTGGGGTGAGTCTATGGGTCTCTGTGTGATGAGTCTGTGGGTCTATGTGTGGTGAGTCTGTGGGTCTCTGTGTGGTGAGTCTGTGGGTCTCTGTGTGGTGAGTCTATGGGTCTCTGTGTGATGAGTCTATGGGTCTCTGTGTGGTGAATCCATGGGTCTCTGTGTGGTGAGTCTGTGGGTCTCTGTGTGGTGAGTCTATGGGTCTCTGTGGTGAGTCAATGGGTCTCTGTGTGGTGAATTTATGAGTCTCTGTGTGATGAGTCTTTTGGTCTCTGTGTGGTGAATTTATGGGTCTCTGTGGTGAGTCAATGGGTCTCTGTGTGGTGCGTCTATGGGTCTCTGTGTGATGAGTCTGTGGGTCTCTGTGTGGTGGATCTATGGGTTTATGTGTGGTGAGTCTGTGGGTCTCTGTGTGATGGGTCTATGGGTCTCTGTGTGGTGAATTTATGGGTATCTGTGGGGTGAGTCTATGGGTCTCTGTGTGATGAGTCTGTGGGTCTATGTGTGGTGAGTCTATGGGTCTCTGTGTGGTGAGTATGTGGGTCTCTGTGTGGTGAGTCTGTGGGTCTCTGTGTGGTGAGTCTATGGGTCTCTGTGGTGAGTCAATGGGTCTCTGTGTGGTGAATTTATGAGTCTCTGTGGTGAGTCAATGGGTCTCTGTGTGGTGCGTCTATGGGTCTCTGTGTGGTGAGTCTGTGGGTCTCTGTGGGGTGAGTCTGTGGGTCTCTGTGTGATGGGTCTATGGGTCTCTGTGTGGTGAATTTATGGGTATCTGTGGGGTGAGTCTATGGGTCTCTGTGTGATGAGTCTGTGGGTCTATGTGTGGTGAGTCTATGGGTCTCTGTGTGGTGAGTCTGTGGGTCTCTGTGTGGTGAGTCTGTGGGTCTCTGTGTGGTGAGTCTGTGGGTCTCTGTGTGGTGAGTCTGTGGGTCTCTGTGTGATGAGTCTTTTGGTCTCTGTGTGGTGAGTTTGTGGGTCTCTGTATGATGAGTCAATGGGTCTCTGTGTGATGAGTCTGTGGGTCTCTGTGTTGAGTCTGTGGGTCCCTGTGTGGTGAGTCTGTGGGTCTCTGTTTGGTGAGTCTATGGGTGTCTGTGTGGTGAGTCTATGGGTATCTGTGTGGTGAATCCATGGGTCTCTGCGTGATGAGTCTATGGGTGTCGGTGTGGTGAGTCTCTGCGTCTCTTTGTGATGAGTCTGTGGGTCTCTGTGTGATGAGTCTGTGGCTCTCTGCGTGGTGAGTCTACGGGCCTCTGTGATAAGCCTGGATATGTGTGTGATTCTATGGGTCTCTGTGTGGTGAATTTATGGGTATCTGTGGGGTGAGTCTATGGGTCTCTGTGTGATGAGTCTGTGGGTCTATGTGTGGTGAGTCTGTGGGTCTCTGTGTGGTGAGTCTGTGGGTCTCTGTGTGGTGAGTCTATGGGTCTCTGTGTGATGAGTCTATGGGTCTCTGTGTGGTGAATCCATGGGTCTCTGTGTGGTGAGTCTGTGGGTCTCTGTTTGATGAATCTATGGGTCTCTGTGTGGTGAGTCTACGGGTCTCTGTGTGGTGAGTCTATGGACATCTGTGTTAGGAGTCTATGGACATCTGTGTTAGGAGTCTATGGATATCAGTGTGATGATTCTATGGGCCTCTGTTTGATGAGTCTATGGGTCTCTGTGTGGTGAGTCTATGGGTCTCTGTTTGATGAATCTATGGGTCTCTGTGTGGTGAGTCTATGGGTCTCTGTGTGTAGTGATGAGTCCATGGGTCTCAGTGTGTAGTGATGAGTCCATGGGTCTCAGTGTGTAGTGATGAGTCCATGGGTCTCAGTGTGTAGTGATGAGTCCATGGGTCTCAGTGTGTAGTGATGAGTCTATGGGTCTCAGTGTGTAGTGATGAGTCCATGGGTCTCAGTGTGTAGTGATGAGTCTATGGGCCTCAGTGTGTAGTGATGAGTCCATGGGTCTCAGTGTGTAGTGATGAGTCCATGGGTCTCAGTGTGTAGTGATGAGTCCATGGGTCTCATTGTGTAGTGATGAGTCCATGGGTCTCAGTGTGTAGTGATGAGTCTATGGGTCTCAGTGTGTAGTGATGAGTCCATGGTTCTCAGTGTGTAGTGATGAGTCTATGGGTCTCAGTGTGTAGTGATGAGTCCATGGGTCTCAGTGTGTAGTGATGAGTCTATGGGTCTCAGTGCGTAGTGATGAGTCCATGGCTCTCAGTGTGTAGTGATGAGTCCATGGGTCTCAGTGTGTAGTGATGAGTCCATGGATCTCTGTGTGTAGTGGTGAGTCTATGGGCCTCAGTGTTTAGTGGTGAGTCTATGGGCCTCTGTGTGGTGAGTCTATGGGCATCTATGTGGTGAGTATATGGGTCTCTGCATGATGAGTCTACAGGTCTCTGTGTGGTGAGTCTATAGGTCTCAGTGTGTAGTGATGAGTCCATGGGTCTCAGTGTGTAGTGATGAGTCCATGGGTCTCAGTGTGTAGTGATGAGTCCATGGGTCTCAGTGTGTAGTGATGAGTCCATGGGTCTCAGTGTGTAGTGATGAGTCTATGGGCCTCATTGTGTAGTGATGAGTCCATGGGTCTCAGTGTGTAGTGATGAGTCCATGGGTCTCAGTGTGTAGTGATGAGTCCATGGGTCTCAGTGTGTAGTGATGAGTCCATGGGTCTCTGTGTGTAGTGATGAGTCTATGGTTCTCAGTGTGTAGTGATGAGTCCATGGGTCTCTGTGTGTAGTGATGAGTCCATGGGTCTCAGTGTGTAGTGATGAGTCCATGGGTCTCAGTGTGTAGTGATGAGTCCATGGGTCTCTGTGTGTAGTGATGAGTCTATGGTTCTCAGTGTGTAGTGATGAGTCCATGGGTCTCTGTGTGTAGTGATGAGTCCATGGGTCTCAGTGTGTAGTGATGAGTCCATGGGTCTCAGTGTGATGAGTCTATGGGTCTTTGTGTGGTGAGTCTATGGGTCTCTGTGTGGTGAGTCTATGGGTCTCTGTGTGATGAGTCTATGGGTCTCTGTGTGTGTGTGGTGGGTCTATGGGCCTCTGCGTGGTGAGTCTATGGTCCTCTGTGTGGTGAGTCTACAGGTCTCTGTGTGGTGGTTCTATTGGCCTCTGTATGATACGTGTATGTGTCTGTGTGTGAGGAATCTATTGGCCTCTGTGTGGTGAATCTATGGGTCTCTGTGTGTAGTGAGTCTATGGGCCTCTGTGTGTAGTGATGAGTCTATGGGTCTCTGTTTGATGAGTCTATGGGTCTCTGTGTGTAGTGAATCTATGGTTCTCTGTGTGTAGTGATGAGTCCATGCACCCCGTACAATCACCACCTCTCTCCCCCCCCGCCCCCGTCCCAAAGGCCTCGTCGGGGTCATCGTCCCGGTCGCTTCCCGGCGTCCTCCTCCCTCCCGCGGCCTTGTCGGCTGCCTGCGCCCTGCTCCTCGCCTTGTTCCCCTGCCTGTGCATGTGGCTGGCCCTGGGCAGGCCCGGCGCGCCACGGCGTAGGCCCGGAGCCTCCCGTAGGCCTTCCTGCCTGGGTCACCCCTCCTCCACCTCCTCCTCCTGCTTCTTGTCCTGCTGCCCCTGCCCCCCCTGCCCTTGCCGCTGCCCCGCATCGACCCCCACGAGGGCCTACAACTGCCGAGTGGCCGAGCAGGCCTACAAGGCCCAGCCCAGGAGGCCCGCGGCCGACATTGACAAGGCCAACATCGTCCTGCTGCCCGTGGAGGGGTCCCGTCGGGCTACGGTCGAGGCCTGCTCCGTCGTCCCCACGGCCGTGGTGGTGGTGGCCGTGGGTGGTGGTGGTGGCGGTGGTGGTGGTGATGTTGGGGTTCCGTTCGGAGCGGCCTCATCCTCGATGTGCACCTCCACGTCGTCCACGCTGTCGTCGCGGGAGTGGAGCGAGCGGCTGTACCCCTACGTGGAGGTGAGTCTCTCCGTCTCGGTGTCTGTGTGTGTGTGTCTGTGTGTGTGTGTGTCTGTGTGTGTGTGTGTGTCTCTGTCTGTGTGTGTGTGTGTGTGTCTGTGTGTGTGTGTCTGTCTATGTGTGTGTGTGTCTGTCTGTGTGTGTGTGTCTGTGTGTGTGTGTCTGTGTGTGTGTGTGTGTGTCTGTGTGTGTGTGTCTGTGTGTGTGTGTGTCTGTGTGTGTGTGTCTGTGTGTGTGTCTGTGTGTGTGTGTGTGTGTGTCTGTGTGTGTGTGTCTGTGTGTGTGTGTCTGTGTGTGTGTCTGTGTGTGTGTGTCTGTGTGTGTGTCTGTGTGTCTCTGTGTGTGTATGTCTGTGTGTGTCTGTGTGTGTGTGTGTCTGTGTGTGTGTGTGTGTCTGTGTGTGTGTCTGTGTGTGTGTGTGTGTGTCTGTGTGTGTGTGTCTGTGTGTGTGTGTCTGTGTGTGTGTGTGTGTGTGTCTGTGTGTGTGTGTCTGTGTGTGTGTGTCTGTGTGTGTGTGTGTGTCTGTGTGTGTGTCTGTGTGTGTGTGTCTGTGTGTGTGTGTCTGTGTGTGTGTGTGTGTGTCTGTGTGTGTGTCTGTGTGTGTGTGTGTGTCTGTGTGTGTGTGTCTGTGTGTGTGTGTCTGTGTGTGTGTGTCTGTGTGTGTGTCTCTGTCTGTGTGTGTGTGTGTGTCTGTGTGTGTGTGTCTCTGTCTGTGTGTGTGTGTGTCTGTGTGTGTGTGTCTGTGTGTGTGTCTGTGTCTGTGTGTGTCTCTGTGTGTGTGTGTCTGTGTGTGTGTGTGTGTCTGTGTGTGTGTCTGTGTGTGTGTCTGTGTATGTGTGTCTCTGTCTGTGTGTGTGTGTGTCTGTGTGTGTCTGTGTGTGTGTGTCTGTCTGTGTGTGTCTTTGTGTGTGTCTCTGTGGGTGTCTCTGTGTGTGTCTGTGTGTGTCTCTGTGTGTCTCTGTGTGTGTCTCTCTCTGTGTGTGTCTCTGTGTGTTTCTGTGTGTGTGTGTATCTCTGTCTCTGTGTGTATCTCTGTGTGTGTCTCTGTGTGTATGTCTCTGTGTCTCTGTCTGTGTATGTCTCTGTGTGTGTGTGTGTCTCTGTGTGTGTGTCTCTTTGTCTCGTCTCGGTTTCTGTCTGTGTGTGTCTCTGTGTGTGTGTCTCTGTGGGTGTTTCTGTGTGTTTCTCTGTGTGTTTCTGTCTGTGTGTGTCTGTGTGTCTCTGTGTGTGTCTCTGTCTGTGTGTGTCTTTGTGTGTGTGTGTCTCTGTGTGTGTCTTTGTGTGTGTCTGTGTGTGTGTCTCTCTCTGTGTGTCTCTTTGTGTGTCTCTTTCTGTGCATGTCTCTGTGTGTGTCTCTGTCTGTGTGTGTCTTTGTCTGTGTGTGTCTTTGTGTGTCTCTGTGTATGTCTCTGTCTGTGTGTCTTTGTCTGTGTGTGTCTCTGTGTGTGTCTCTGTCTGTGTGTCTCTGTCTGTGTGTGTCTCTGTGTGTGTCTCTGTCTGTGTGTGTCTCTGTGTGTGTCTCGGTGTCTCTGCCTTTGTGTCTCTCTGTGTATCTCTGTCTGTGTGTGTCTTTGTGCATGTCTTTGTGTGTGTCTCTGTCTGTGTGTTTCTATCTGTGTGAGTCTCTGTCTGTGTGTCTCTGTCTGTGTGTGTCTCTGTCTGTGTCTCTGTCTCTGTCTGTGTCTCTGTCTGTGTCTCTGTCTGTCTGTGTCTCTGTCTGTGTCTCTGTCTGTCTTGTGTCCCTGTCTGTGTGTGTCTCTGTCTGTGTCTCTGTCTCTGTCTGTGTCTCTGTCTCTGTCTGTGTCTCTGTCTGTCTGTGTCTCTGTCTCTGTCTGTGTCTCTGTCTGTCTGTGTCTCTGTCTCTGTCTGTGTCTGTGTCTCTGTCTGTGTCTCTGTCTGCGTCTCTGTTTGTGTCTGTCTCTGTCTCTCTGTGTCTCTGTCTGTGTGTGTCTCTGTCTGTCTGTGTCTCTGTCTGTCTGTGTCTCTGTCTGTCTGTGTCTCTCTGTGTCTCTGTCTGTCTGTGTCTCTGTCTGTGTCTCTGTCTGTCTGTGTCTCTGTCTGTGTCTCTGTCTGTGTGTGTCTCTGTCTGTGTCTCTGTCTTTGTCTGTGTCTCTGTCTGTGTCTCTGTCTGTCTGTGTCTCTGTCTGTGTCTCTGTCTCTGTCTGTGTCTCTGTCTGTGTCTCTGTCTGTCTGTGTCTCTGTCTGTGTCTCTGTCTGTCTTGTGTCCCTGTCTGTGTGTGTCTCTGTGTGTGTCTCTGTCTCTGTGTCTCTGTCTCTGTCTGTGTCTCTGTCTGTCTGTGCCTCTGTCTCTGTCTGTGTCTGTGTCTCTGTCTGTGTCTCTGTCTGTGTCTCTGTCTGTCTGTGTCTCTGTCTGTGTGTGTCTCTGTCTGTCTATGTCTCTCTGTGTCTCTGTGTCTCTGTCTGTGTCTCTGCCTGTCTGTGTCTCTGTCTGTGTGTGTCTCTGTCTGTGTCTCTGTCTGTGTCTTTGTCTGTCTGTGTCTCTGTCTGTGTCTCTCTCTGCGTCTCTGTCTCTCCGCGCTTCTCTCGTCTTCTCCTACAGACATCCACGTGTCCGACGAACCTGGTGTTCACGTATCCGCCCCTAGGTCTGCTCCGTGGAAAACGCGAAGCAGCAGCAGCAGCAGACGGGCCGACGACCCTCCATGAACAGCAGCGTCTCGGGCAGAGGATCTGAAGGTCAAGGGGTCATGGGGTCAAGCCAAGAGGTCACTGACAGTCACGTGGCACCCCAGCTCACCTATGCCGCCCCTGCCGCTGAGGTGAGTGTCTGTGTCTGTGCGCCGCAGTGGGGAGCGGTGGGTGTAGTGGTTAGCGCTACGCTGCGCTACGAACCTGGCGACACGAGTTCGATTCCCGCTCACGGCTAACACCAGTGACGATTATCTGAACCGGTCCTGAACCTCCCCTAGGTCGATTCGGCCTCAAATGAGTACCTGGTGCAGTGTGTAGTAAACATCGCTAGCACTGGGGAGACAAAGGCGGCCGGGCGTGGTGCTGGCCACCCACCCCCTCGTGTGCCGTGCCGGCCTTCATAGGTGCTACTCGCTAACAGCACTTGCCCCAACAGTCTGTTACAGGCTACACGGGGGTTCTTTGTGTTTGCCTTTGTGCGGCGCGGGTGGTGTGCGCGTGGGGCAGGCTGTGTGTGTGGTGGGTGGGTGGGGGGGTGTCCATGTAGATGGATTGGTGCGTGCGAGGGGCTGGTAACACTTCTGCCTGGAACTTTTTCTCTAGCAAGCACCACGCTAGAAACGCCGAAATGAACTCGGCGCAGGAGACCCCGGGGGAGACAGGAGTTCGTGACGCCTTCTGGCCGAACTCCATCTGGCAGAGCCAGGAGACTGAACTAGAGGTCGCAAACGGGTTTTGATTCCTTACCCGTATTCGGCCGCACCAGGGTCGCAAACGGGTACCCGTACCCGGTCAGGTACGGGTACCCGTTCCCTACCCGTACCCTACCCGAAATGAGTGACAAACGGTGACTCACCAGTGACTCACGGCCTACCCGTACCCGTACCCGGCCGCACCAGGGTCGCAAACGGGTACCCGTACCTTACCCGATACCTGGCTACCCGTACCCGGCCGGGTATCGGGTAAGGTACGGGTATCGGGTACCCGATTGCGACCTCTGGGATGAAGCCATGTTGCAGGCGCGGGTGGGTTGATTCTAGGAACTTGAATTGTGAGAAGAGACAAGACGTTGGGAAATGAGTGACAAACGGTGACTCACCAGTGACTCACGGCACTTCTCACTCATTGGTTGGGGTGAGTCACGTGCGGCTACCCGTACCCGGCCGCACCAGGGTCGCAAAGGGCTACCCGTACCCGGATGGGTACGGGTAGCCGGGTATCGGTAGGGTACGGGTTAGGGTACCCGGTTGCGACCTCTGCCGCATGCCCAAGCAGCTTCTGTTTGGCCGCATAGAGGGGGCTAAACGGGCACGACACGGGCTGGAGAAGAGATGGAGTGATGTGGTATCTACCCCTCCCCCCCACCGTGTACCTACCCCATTGGAACCTCATTTGCCAGTAAACAATATAATAATTGTTTTTTTACCCTTCTATCTGGCAACTTAACTGACACCTTTTTACAAGGAGTCATGTTTGCATAGACCACAATACCTGCAGTCATAATGCAAACAAAAAACATAACTCTGATAATGTATGTGCACTGTCCTTGAAGTTGATTGGTCCACACCCGAGACAGCTTTCCTTAGAGCCTAGTCTCACATGGTGTTGGACCAGATGACGCCAAAAGGCTCTAAGGAAAGCTGCCTCGGGTGTGGACCAATCAACTTCAAGGACAGTGCATACATTATCAGAGTGATGTTTTTTGTTGGCATTACAACTGCAGGTATTGTGGTCTATGCAAACATGACTCCTCGTAAAAAAAGGTGTCAGTTTTGATGCCAGATAGAAGGGTAAAAAAACAATTATCGTGTACCTACCGTTGCACCCCCACGTTGACTACCCCCCCCCCCACCCCCCCAGGTGTCCCAGCTGTTGGCGCTGCTGAGGCAGGGAGACTGCCAGCCCCGGCCTTGCTTTCGAGGCAACAAGTACGGCCGTTCGACAAGGTACGAGAGACTAGGATAGTGACACCCCCCCACCACGCCTCCGTAACCCTTCCGTGTTCCCACCACCCCCCACCCACCCACCATCACCCCACCCACCACCTCCCCCACCCACCACCCCCAACCACCACCACCCCCAACCACCACCCTCCACCACCCCCCCCACCACCCCCCCCACCACCCCCCCCACCACCCCCACCCCCAACCACCACCCCCCCACCCACCACCCACCACCCACCATCACCCCCACCCACCCCCCCCACCCACCACCCCCCACCCACCCCCCACCCACCCACCACCCCCACCCACCACCCCCCACCACCCCCCCCCCACCACCACCACCCTCCACCCACCATCACCCCCACCCACCACCACCCACCACCACCCCCACCCACCCACCACCACCCCCCCCACCACCATCCCCCACCACCACCTCCCACCACGTCGTCATCATCATTGGCATCATCATCACTATCATCATCGCCATCAGCATCATCATCGTCACTATCATCATCGCCATCATCGCCATCGGCATCATCATCATCACTATCATCATCGCCATCATCGCCATCGGCATCATCATCATCACTATCATTATCGCCATTATCGTCATCATCATCACTATCATTATCGCCATCATCATCGTCTTCGTCATCATCATCACTATCATCATCGCCATCATCGTCATCGACATCATCATCATCACTATCGTTATCGCCATCATCGTCATCGCCATCATCATTATCATCGCCGTCATTATCATCATCGTCATCGTCATCATCGTCATCATCACTATCATCATCGCCATCATCGGCATCATCATCATCACTATCATTATCGCCATCATCGGCATCATCATCACTATCATTATCGCCATCATCATTATCATCGTCATCATCATCGTCGTCATTATCATCATCGTCATCATCATCATCAACGTCATCAACGTCATCCTGACACGTTATCGAGCGAACTCACCCACGAGGTGGACGTACAAGGGCAGGTTTGTCTAGGTGCGGTGCGAAAGAAGTTCCATACGCGCACGAACACGGGCACTCGAAGGCAAATGCCTCCGCATTACTCACAAACCCACCCACAGGGGTCAGAGTTGGGGTGTTTTCCCAACCAGCCCGCACCCAACCCTCGACTTTACCGCCCCCTGCTGTCAACCTTAGCACACGTAATGTAGGGTGGTTGGTTTTGCTGGGTTGGATCGCGTAGATATAAATATTGTGTGGTGAAATATCTGTAGAACGTGAAGAACCAGTGGCATCTACATCTGTAGAACGTGAAGCACCAGTGGCATCTACATCTGTAGAACGTGAAGAACCAGTGGCATCTACATCTGTAGAACGTGAAGAACCAGTGGCATCTACATCTGTAGAACGTGAAGCACCAGTGGCATCTACATCTGTAGAACGTGAAGAACCAGTGGCATCTACATCTGTAGAACGTGAAGAACCAGTGGCATCTACATCTGTAGAACGTGAAGCACCAGTGGCATCTACATCTGTATAACGTGAAGAACCAGTGGCATCTACATCTGTAGAACGTGAAGCACCAGTGGCATCTACATCTGTATAACGTGAAGAACCAGTGGCATCTACATCTGCAGAACATGAAGAACCAGTGACATCTACATCTGTAGAACATGAAGAACCAGTGGCATCTACATCTGCAGAACATGAAGAACCAGTGGCATCTACATCTGTAGAACGTGAAGAAACAGTGGCATTTACATCTGTAGAACGTGAAGAACCAGTGGCATCTACATCTGTAGAACGTGAAGAAACAGTGGCATCTGTAGAACGTGAAGAACCAGTGGCATCTACATCTGCAGAACGTGAAGAACCAGTGGCATCTACATCTGCAGAACGTGAAGAACCAGTGACATCTACATCTGTAGAACGTGAAGAACCAGTGACATCTACATCTGCAGAACGTGAAGAACCAGTGGCATCTACATCTGCAGAACGTGAAGAACCAGTGGCATCTACATCTGTAGAACGTGAAGAACCAGTGACATCTACATCTGTAGAACATGAAGAACCAGTGGCATCTACATCTGCAGAACATGAAGAACCAGTGGCATCTACATCTGTAGAACGTGAAGAAACAGTGGCATCTACATCTGTAGAACGTGAAGAACCAGTGGCATCTACATCTGTAGAACGTGAAGAAACAGTGGCATCTGTAGAACGTGAAGAACCAGTGGCATCTACATCTGTAGAACATGAAGAACCAGTGGCATCTACATCTGCAGAACGTGAAGAACCAGTGGCATCTACATCTGTAGAACGTGAAGAACCAGTGGCATCTACATCTGTAGAACGTGAAGAACCAGTAGCATCTACATCTGCAGAACATGAAGAACCAGTGACATCTACATCTGTAGAACATGAAGAACCAGTGGCATCTACATCTGCAGAACATGAAGAACCAGTGGCATCTACATCTGTAGAACGTGAAGAAAAAGTGGCATCTACATCTGTAGAACGTGAAGAACCAGTGGCATCTACATCTGTAGAACGTGAAGAAACAGTGGCATCTGTAGAACGTGAAGAACCAGTGGCATCTACATCTGTAGAACATGAAGAACCAGTGGCATCTACATCTGCAGAACGTGAAGAACCAGTGGCATCTACATCTGTAGAACGTGAAGAACCAGTGACATCTACATCTGTAGAACATGAAGAACCAGTGGCATCTACATCTGCAGAACATGAAGAACCAGTGGCATCTACATCTGTAGAACGTGAAGAAACAGTGGCATCTACATCTGTAGAACGTGAAGAACCAGTGGCATCTACATCTGTAGAACGTGAAGAAACAGTGGCATCTGTAGAACGTGAAGAACCAGTGGCATCTACATCTGTAGAACATGAAGAACCAGTGGCATCTACATCTGCAGAACGTGAAGAACCAGTGGCATCTACATCTGTAGAACGTGAAGAACCAGTGGCATCTACATCTGTAGAACGTGAAGAACCAATGGCATCTACATCTACAGAACATGAAGAACCAGTGGCATCTACATCTACAGAACATGAAGAACCAGTGGCATCTACATCTGCAGAACATGAAGAACCAGTGGCATCTACATCTGTAGAACGTGAAGAAACAGTGGCATCTGTAGAACGTGAAGAACCAGTGGCATCTACATCTGTAGAACATGAAGAACCAGTGGCATCTACATCTGCAGAACGTGAAGAACCAGTGGCATCTACATCTGTAGAACGTGAAGAACCAGTGGCATCTACATCTGCAGAACGTGAAGAACCAGTGGCATCTACATCTGTAGAACGTGAAGAACCAGTGGCATCTACATCTGTAGAACGTGAAGAACCAGTGACATCTAAATCTGCAGAACATGAAGAACCAGTGGCATCTACATCTGTAGAACGTGAAGAAACAGTGGCATCTACAGAACATGAAGAACCAGTGGCATCTACATCTGCAGAACGTGAAGAACCAGTGGCATCTACATCTGTAGAACGTGAAGAACCAGTGGCATCTACATCTGCAGAACGTGAACAACCAGTGGCATCTACATCTGTAGAACGTGAAGAACCAGTGGCATCTAAATCTGCAAAACATGAAGAACCAGTGGCATCTACATCTACAGAACATGAAGAACCAGTGGCATCTACATCTGTAGAACGTGAAGAACCAGTGGCATCTATATCTGCAGAACGTGAAGAACCAGTGGCATCTACAGAACATGAAGAACCAGTGGCATCTACATCTGTTGAACGTGAACAACCAGTGGCATCTACATCTGTAGAACGTGAAGATCCAGTGGCATCTACATTTACAGAACATGAAGAACCAGTGGCATCTACATCTGCAGAAGGTGAAGAACCAGTGGCATCTATATCTGCAGAACGTGAAGAACCAGTGGCATCTTCAGAACATGAAGAACCAGTGGCATCTACATCTGTAGAACGTGAAGAACCAGTGGCATCTACATCTGTAGAACGTGAAGAACCAGTGGCATCTATATCTGCAGAACGTGAAGAACCAGTGGCATCTACAGAACATGAAGAACCAGTGGCATCTACATCTGTAGAACGTGAAGAACCAGTGGCATCTACATCTGTAGAACGTGAAGATCCAGTGGCATCTACATTTACAGAACATAAAGAACCAGTGGCATCTACATTTACAGAACATAAAGAACCAGTTGCATCTACATCTGTAGAACGTGAAGAACCAGTGGCATCTGCATCTGCAGAACGTGAAGAACCAGTGGAATCTATATCTGCAGAACGTGAAGAACCAGTGGCATATACATCTGTAGAATGTGAAGAACCAGTGGCATCTACATCTGCAGAAGGTGAAGAACCAGTGGCATCTACATCTGCAGAACGTGAAGAACCAGTGGCATCTACATCTGTAGAACGTGAAGAACCAGTGGCATATACATCTGTAGAATGTGAAGAACCAGTGGCATCTGCATCT
>NC_136347.1:1718971-1723971 GCF_964198595.1 Lampetra fluviatilis | reverse complement strand
ATGATTTGCACGGACGCAGTTCCTTCACGAAGGATCCGCACGTCGGAGGGGGCTCTTCCACGAATGATCCGGAAGGCCGCGGATCCTTCACGAAGGATCCACGCGGCGGCGGTTCCTTCATGAAGGATCCGCTCGTCGGCCGGGGCTCCTCCACGAATGATCCGGAAGGCCGCGGATCCTTCACGAAGGATCCGAACGTCGGCCGGAGCTCCTCCACGCGGCCCGCTCAGAAGAAGCGTCACGGAGGCCGTCAGAGGGTGGGCAAGGAGGTGGAGTTTGACGAGGTGGCGGCGGCTGAGGAGGTGGAGGAGGAGGTGGTTGTGGAGGAGGTTGAGGAGGAGGAGGTGGGCTTCGAGGAGGCCCTGTCGAGGCTGGGCGAGGACGTAGCGAGGCCCACGGACGCTGGAGGCCTCATGGCCGAGATCACGCGCCTCCTCCAGCAGCAGCAGCAGCAGCACCACGCGGTGTAGCGGCCTCTAGTGGCTGATGCGTAGAGGTGTGTGGCTGTGTGTGTTGTGGGTGAGCTCCTTAGGCAGGCAAGGCTGCGTTGGCTGGGTCATGTAGCCCGCATGCCCAGCCGCCGCATGCCTAAACAGCTTTTATTCGGCCGGATCGAGGGGGTTAAACGGGCGCGGCACGGGCTAGAGACTAGATGGAGCGATGTGGTACAGGAGGACGTGGAGCTGAGTGGACTTGCCGATGACAGGTACCAGCGGTGTCAAGATCGGCCTCTGTGGAGGAGGCTCGCGAAGGACGCTGCTGGGCAGTTTGGAGGCAATCGCCCTCCAACAACAATAAAGGGCGGAGGAGCGACGCTCACAACAACGAGCGGAGCGCCGGGTGTCTAAAGCACAGCAAGTTGGTACAGTAGGGGGCACAGGTGGTGCATCAGCCAGTCATCTCGGTCATCTCAGTCAGTCGACCCGTGGCACCTGCTGGGTCTGCCCCGTGACATCCTGCCAGCAGGCGTTCAACACTTCACGTGGCCTCAAGGTGCACTTGGCCTGGCACAAGCGTCGTGGTGACGTCACCGCCACTTAGTGGCGAATGGCGGTTGTTGTTGTTGTTGTGGGTGGGGGGGTGTCCATGTAAATCAGGGGTGGGGAACGTCCGGCCCGCGGGCCTTAAGGCCCGCAAATGAATCAATCTGTTCGAGCCATCACATTAGGGGTGAGTTAATGAAATGTTTGACCCAATAGTACGGGCTAATTTTTAAGTTGATAATTTTGTATGGCCCGCGAATCACGTTGTAAATATCCCCACCCCTGATGTAGATGGATCGGTGCGTGCGAGGGGCACTGTTTCTCTAGCAAGCACCACGCTGGAAACACCGAAATGAACACCGCGCTGGAGACCCCGGGGGGGACAGGCGTTCGTGACGCCTTCTGGCCGAACTCCATCTGGCAGAGCCAGGAGACTGAACCCACCCCCCCCTCCACCCACCCCTCTCAGGGTTCACCCAGAAACACTGAGATTGGCCACGTGCAATGTCCGCACTATCGTTGCGGAGGAGAGGCTGCCTCTCCTCTGCCGGGAGATGGACCCGTAACGGCCTGAACCTCTGTGCAATACAGGAGGCCTGGTGGATCGGTTCTGGCTCCTGTCATCACTAGGGGTGGACATTTCTCCACTCGGGGCAGGGAACTACCAAACAGCAGGGAGTGGCTCTTCTTTTGAACAAAAGAATGAAGGGGGTGTGGGAGCGTGGCGGTGAGGTGTGGGAAGTTTTAAGCCCCAGGCTACTGTGGGCTCGCCTTCCCATCAACCGGAGGCGAGGAGTGGTGGTGGTTACTTATGCACCCACCGAAGATGAACATCCGTGGAGGAATGCATGCAAGGTCAATGAATCAGATGCCTTCTATGACCTCCTATGACCTCCTGTCTCAGGTGCTAGCTAAAGTGGTCCCTTGAGTCATCCTGTTGAGTGACTTCAATGCCCGAGTTGGTCATGATGCTGGCACCTGGTCTGGAGTGATTAGAAGACATGGGCCAGATCAGCTCAATAACAACGGTAGGAGGCTGCTAGATTTTTGTGCAGCCCATGGGATTGTAATTACCAACATGCTGTTCCAGCATCGGCGCATCCACACAACATCATGGATGCAAGCCGGGTCCAAGCAAGAACATCTGCTGGACTATATAGTGATGGAACAGCGGATGCGGGCCCATGTCATTGACACCAAGACCTACCGTGGAGCTGATCTGCCCACTGACCATCGGCTTGTCGTCTGTAAGATGCACCTGCAATTCTTCCACTTTGGTGGTGAGTGTCCATCTAGGACCCCATTCAAACCCATAGTGGCATGGTCTCAGCCAGCTGATGAAAGTTGCAAGTGAGAATTTCATCATCGCTTGCGGCTGGGGTTGGCATCACCCCCCACTCCTGATGCCGAGGGGAAATGGGCGAGGTTTAGGACTGTGGCTCATGCAGCTTCAATGCCTGCTTTGGGTACACGGTCCAAACCTCCCCAGACACCCTGGCTGACAGAGGAGGTGTTCCGGCTGATTGAGAAAAAGCCATCTGGTCCAACACCATGTGAGACTAGGCTCTAAGAAAAGCTGTCTCGGGTGTGGACCAATCAATTTCAAGGACAGTGCATACATGATCAGAGTTGTGTTTTTTGTTTGCATTCCGACCGCAGGTATTGTGGTCAATGCAAACATGACTCCTTGTAAAAAAAAGGAGTCAGTTTTGTTGCCAGATAAAAGGGTAAAAAACCAATTTTCAATGAGGAGGCTTACCGCAGCCTTCGCTTGGAGGTTTGGAAAGCTGTGTGGCGCTGCAAGGATGAGTGGTGGTTGCGGGTTGCTTAGGAGACGGAGTCTGCCTCAGCAGCCCGCGATCACTTGCAGCGCCACACCTATCACCATCCTCAGGGGAAAGAACGGTGATCCGATCTCCGACCCCCCAGGAACAGGTTTGCAGATTTGATGAGCATTTCTGTGAGGTCTTGGGGGAGAGGAAATCCCTCAGCCTAGAAAACATCATGGGACAAAGTGGGGATGACCCTGCTGAGGTTGTGCCCTATATGACATCATAAAAACAGTTTAAACCACTGGACGGGATCCACAGGATTGGATAGATGCCTTGGTGGTCCCTCTCTTTAAGAAGGGGGACCGCACAGACTGTAACAACTACAGGGGCATCTCACTCCTCAGTGTGCGGGAAGGGTCCTGGCAAGGATTATTCAACATCGCCTTGCCAGGCACGCTAAGGAGAGGCTTGCAGAGCCCCAATGTGGTTTCAGGCCAGGGCGGTCATGCACAGATGCCATATTTTCTGTTCGTCTGCTACAGCAGATGTGTAAGAATTTCAACAGGACCTATATCTCTGCTTTATTGACCTGATAAAGGTCTATGATACCATCAGTAGGCCTGGGCTCTGGGTTGTTTTTTGTGCTTTTGCAGTCCCTGACCCTCTGCTCACGCTCATTAAGGACCTTCATGATAGTGAGCGGGCCCGGTAAAGCTATGTGGCCGGGAGTCGGAGCCATTCCCTGTACACCTTGGGGTGCGACAGGGATGTCCTCTGGCTCCCACATTATTTAACATCATCTTTGACCACGTAGTTCGAGAAGCCTTCCATGGCTGCACCTGAGGAATCTCCATCTGGTACAGATACAATGGGAGGCTGATCGATGCCCGGGTGCAGTCAAGGGATGGCTCCCTATTGCTCAACCACGTCATGTATGCCGACGACCTGGTAATTGCGGCTCACTCAGAAGAGGAGTTGGAGGCGCTGCTGCTGAACCTGGAGCGTGCCATTAAGAGGTGGGGCCTTACCATCAGCCCCACCAGAAAGAAGCACCTTCCTGGGTATCTTGTGCCATTAAACACTCCACCTCCTCAACTCCCTTTGGTGGTGGGGCAGTTGTGGAGAGAGTGGAGAGTTTTCCATACCTGGGCAGTGTGCTTAAGACCAACTCTAGTTTGATAGCAGAAGTCTCACTCCAAAACATTCGAGCGTAACGCTGTGTAAAAGCTACCTGCTCTGTCACTCCACATGAAGCTTCGGGTCTTCTCAGCCACGGTCATTCCCTCCCTTCTCTACGCTTGTGAAACGTGAACTCCCCTAATGGAGCATCTTCGCCGGTTAGAAACATTTAGGCTGGCCTGCCTGCGATCCATCCTGGGTTTAACCAGGCTGGATTATGTGAGGAGCTCACAAATTCCTGAAAGATCTGGATACTGTCCCATCGGTGAGCTCCTCCGGCAGGCAAGGCTGCATTGGCTGCGTCATGTAGCCCGCATGCCCAGCCACCGCATGCCTAAACAGCTTTTGTTCGCCGGATCGAGGGGGCTAAACGGGCGCGGCACGGGCTAGAGAGGAGATGGAGTGATGTGGTACAGGAGGACATGGAGCTGAGAGGACTTTGTCGATGACTGGTACCAGCGGTGTCAAGATCGGCCTCTGTTGAGGAGGCTGAAGGACGCTACTGGGCAGTTGGAGGCAGTCGCCCTCCAACAACAACGGAGGGCGGAAGAAGCGACGCTCACAACAACGAGCGGAGCGTCGGGCGGCTAAAACACAGCAAAATGCACAGTAGGGGGGCACAGCTGGTGCATCGGACAGTCCACTCAGTCAGTTAACCCATGGCACCTGCTGGGTCTTTCCCGTGAACTTCCGTTAGCGGGCGTTCAACACTTCACGTGGCCTTAAAGTGCACATAAGGACTGTGGTGGCATCACCACCATTTAGATGTGAATGGCGATTGTTGTTGCTGTTGTGTGTGTGGTTGTGGGTGTGTGGGTGGCTGGCTGGCTCACATAGCCCGCATGCCCGCCAAGCAGCTTCTGTTTGGCCGGATAGAGGGGGCGGAAAGAAAACGGGCTCGAGAAGAGATGTAGCTGATGGGGTTACGGGAAGACGTGGAGCTGAATGGACTTGCCGATGGCCCGGTACCAGCGGTGTCAAGATCGGTCTGTGTGGAGGAGGAGGGTCGTGAAGGACGCTACTGGGCAGTGCCAGGCTAGGTGCACGTTTAGGCTGCTGACCAGTT